>NW_026111942.1:1454803-1459803 GCF_024679095.1 Eriocheir sinensis
CACACCTTGCCTCCACACCACGCCTGCACACCACGCCCCCACACCACGCCCCCACACCACGCCTCAACACCACGCCTCCACACCACGCCTGCACACCACGCCCCCACACCACGCCTCCACACCACGTCTGCACACCACGCTCCCACACCACGCCCCCACACCACGCCCCCACACCACGCCTCCACACCACGCCCCCACACCACGCCCCCACACCACGCCTCCACACCACGCCTGCACACCACGCCCCCACACCACGTCTCCACACCACGCCTGCACACCACACCCCCACACCACGCCTCCACACCACGTCTGCACACCACACCCCCACACCACGCCTCCACACCACGCCTGCACACCACGCCCCCACACCACGTCTCCACACCACGCCTGCACACCACGCCCCCACACCACGTCTCCACACCACGCCTGCACACCACGCCCCCACACCACGCCTCCACACCACGTCTGCACACCACACCCCCACACCACGCCTCCACACCACGCCTGCACTCCACGCCCCCACACCACGCCTCCACACCACGCATCCACACCACGTCTGCACACCACGCCCCCACACCACGCCCCCACACCACGCCTCCACACCACGCCTCCACACCACGCCCCACACCACGTCCACACCACGCCTGCAACCCACGCCCCCACACCACGCCTCCACACCACGTCTGCACACCACACCCCCACACCACGCCCCCACACCACGCCTCCACACCTCGCCTCCACACCACGCCCCCACACCACGCCCCCACACCACGCCCCACACCACGCCTCCACACCACGCCCCCACACCAAGCCCCCACACCACGCCTCCACACCACGCTTGCACACCACGCCCCCACACCACGCCTCCACACCACGCCTCCACACCACGCCCCCACACTACGCCTCTACACCACGCGTCCACACCACGCCTCCACACCACGCCCCCACACTACGCCTCAACACCACGCGTCCACACCACGCCTGCACACCACGCCTCCACACCACGCCTCCACACCACGCCGCCACACCACGCCTCCACACCACGCCTGCACACCACGCCCCCACACCACGCCTCCACACCACGCCTCCACACCACGCCTCCACACCACGCCCCCACACTACGCCTCTACACCACGCGTCCACACCACGCCTCCACACCACGCCCCCACACTACGCCTCAACACCACGCGTCCACACCACGCCTGCACACCACGCCCCCACACTACGCCTCTACACCACGCGTCCACACCACGCCTGCACACCACGCCTCCACACCATGCCTCCACACCACGCCTCCACACCACGCCTCCACACCACGCCCCCACACTACGCCTCTACACCACGCGTCCACGCCACGCCTGCACACCACACCCCCACACCACGCCTCCACACCACGCCTCCACCACAAACTGCACTAAGGCTCAGCACTCCCCCCCTCCCCTCCGAGTTGCCCATTCCCCCTTCTTCACCTTCCTATCACCTTCTATTATTCTCTGTTCTTTCTTCCTTTCCTTCCTCTCACCGTCTATCTATTCAACTATCAGTCTATCAATCTATCTCTCCTGTTACCTCCTTCCTTTCTTCGTCTACTCGCTAAAGTGTTCAATCTGGCTTAATATATTTCTTTTTGCCTTTTTCTTTCAATTAAGGCTCAAACATCCCTTCCTCTCCTTTCTCTCCCCCTTTCTGAGCCACCCATCCCCCTTCTTCACCTCCCTATTACCTCACTATTATCCTCTATTCCCTCAGCACTAACCGCATCCCCTTCCTCCCAGCTCCCCTTTCTCTAATAAATGTCCGTTCCACCTTCTTCACTTTCCTATAATAATAATCTCCTGTTCATTTCCCCTTCTTCCCCTTCCGTTATCTCACTATTAACCTCCTTTTCCTCAGTACTAACCTCATCCCCTTTCCCCCAGCTCCCCTTTCTCAAATAGCCGTCCGTTCCATCTTTTTCACTTCCCCATTACCTCACTATTATCCTCTATTCCCTCAAAAATAACCTCATCCCCTTCCCCCCAGCTCCCCTTTCTATAATAACCGTGCATTCCACCTTCCCATTACCTCCTCTTCCCCTCTTTCCCCCGCCAGCCGCCGCGTCCTCCCCGCCGCCGCTTCAGGCCAAACAAAACAACCCCGGTGATGCCGCGCTGTTAAATTAAATGTATAATATTTGACTCTATTCCGCCGCCTTCACGCGCTTCGCCGCTCCGTAAAGGCGTCTTCTATTTAGAACACTGATCAGCTCTAGATCACTGGCCCGGATCTGAATCTGATCTGGATTCGCTCTGGTTAAAGAGAACGCAGAGCGACAGATCAAAATAAAGCGCGCGCCCGCGCCACACACACACACACACACACACACACACACACACACACACACACACACACACACACACCGCTCCGGTAGCTCAATCGGTTAGAGCTCTGCGCTGCAAGGCTTCACAGCCAAACAGGCGGCAGTTCGAGTCCCGCTCAGGCCGGATTCTTTCCGTTGACTAGGAGTGGTTACTGTCTCCCCTTGAGCAAGGGGGATGGGGTGTGTGGTGTGTGAGGTCCTGGCAGTACCCAGAGATCGACGATAATGAGCACTTGCTCACGTCGTGACGGTACCTGTTGGCGAAAGCGAGTCCAACTCGTGATCAGGCCGTGGTGAATTACACGCAAACAAACATGCATATACCTTTGGAAGACTAAAAGAAGCAATAAATAATAATAATGTAATACTAATGCCACATAATCTATAAACCCAAGTCATAACAGGGAGGCTTGGTGTGGCCTGTATATCTCACACAATTCTGTTGTGTAATACTTCTGTTTTACATCTTTACTGCCTACAAAACCATTTCTGCAACATCATCTCATCCTATTATATGCTCCTTACTCATTATGGGAGGCGCTCTTGGGTTGTATACTCGAAATAAAGTCGGAGGAGATGATGAGTGTAACTACTAGGAACTAGTACTAGGTCTGCTAGGAACGGTGGGAAAAGAAGTCAGTCGCCCGGGCTCGCAGTCATTAAGGAAAGAGAGAGAGAGAGAGAGAGAGAGAGAGAGAGAGAGAGAGAGAGAGAGAGAGAGAGAGAGAGAGAGAGAGAGAGAGAGAGAGAGAGAGAGAGAGAGAGAGAGAGAGAGAGAGAGAGAGAGAGAGGTGCTGCCCTTTCACTCTTTAAATCAATTATCTTTCCCCTTAATCAGTTACCTTTCCCTTTAGTAAATTATCTTTCCCTTTTCTTGTCTCGACTCGTGTATACTTTAAATATTCGACCTTTCCCTTTAAATCAACTACTCTCTCGTCTACATCCCCATATATCCCTTTGATTAATTACCTATCCCTTTAGTCAATTACCCTTCCGTTTAGCCAATGATCTTTCCCTTTCCATGTCCCTGACCTTTCGCCTTAAATCAACTACTCTATTCCTTTATATCCTGTCATATCCCTTCAATTAATTACCTATCCCCTTAGTTAGTTACCTTACCGTGTAATCAATTATTTTTCCCTCTCGACTCGTCTATACTTTAAGCAATTGACCTTTCACTCATATCAATTACCTTTCCTCTTACACCCCTTTCTATCCCCTCATATCCCCTTAGATCCTTTAAAACAACGCCCTTTCCCTATACATCCCATTCCAATTCTTGTAGTAATCACCCATCGCTCCTCCGAGGCCCATATTCTTGCATGCACATTTCGGGGCCCACACAGCCACACACAATAAAGCATTCGTTGAGGTTGTGTTAATATTTCCAAGGGTAGTTTTTTGAGCCTTGTGATAGTCTGACACGGCCTCTGCACCATGAACGTGATAAAGCACTCATGAGAACCCGACTAATCTCCTTTGTAGCCTTGGGAAATAGTCGTGAGAAGTTGAGAACGGAAACCTCTGAGAAAACGGGCGTCAGAGATTTCGTGTTTCAAGGGGGACTGCGGGACCTGTTTTTTAGGCGATGAAGACTATAAGAACAAAGGCCTGGAGTGTTGAGTCTCTTCGTGTATACATCACGGGGAATGGGTGACCTGTTGCTTTAGGCAATGAAGACCTGCACTAAACCAGCGTGACCCGTGATTATAGCAGCGGGGGGCGGGAGGGAGGAACAGGCGGGGAGATTTACCCGAGCCACTGAGTGTTTTAGAGGCGGCCATCGATAACACTCAGGAGCCATTAGCGTGTTGTGGTCTCTTCAGCCAGGGTGGTTAAGGATAAGCTTTCGTTTTTTGTCTTTCTCTTCCTTTTTTTTTCTCAGCTTTCTTTTTGTCTTTCTTTCTGTCTGTCTCTCTCATCCTCATTTTCTTTTTCTCTACTTTTTTCATTGTTTTCTTTCTTCCCCTTTCTATTGCCTCACTGTTATCCTCTTTTCCCTCATTACCAACCTCATCCCCTTTCCCCAGCTCCCCTTTGTCTAATAACCTCCTTTTCTCTATATTTCTTTCATTCTTTTTCCCTCATTCAATCTTTAGCTTGACTCTTTGAACAATGGTGAGTTAGTGTGTCGGATCGTAACTAACAAACTAGAAACAAAAGAGACGTGTATAAAACTTGGACAGAGAGAAAGAGAGAAGAGAATATAGGAGAGAGAGGTGAAGGTTGGAAGTTATAGGGCAAGTTTATTTATTTGGAACAATGGCGCTGGAATGTACCTCTGGAGTGAATGGACAAAGGAAGGAAGGTAGCAAGGAATAGGAGAGAGAGAGAGAGAGAGAGAGAGAGAGAGAGAGAGAGAGAGAGAGAGAGAGAGAGAGAGAGAGAGAGAGAGAGAGAGAGAAAATAAAAAGGAAAAAAAGGAAGAAATGGAAGAGCTTCGGTTATGCCTCACTTCCAATAACGATCGAATGGATGGAGACCATCATGTAAGGAAAAAAAAGGAAAATGACGATAAGGAACCTTTAACTAAACAAAAACTTTGACTCCTCTGTATATCCAGCAACACAAACTACGTCCTCATCACCAGACCTTGTTATGTTCCTTAATATGCCCCTCTTAGTATGTACTTTTGTATGAC
>NW_026111942.1:1464803-1507630 GCF_024679095.1 Eriocheir sinensis
TGTGTTGCTTGCTCGATAATTTTACTTTTTCTCTCTTGCTTTTAATCTGTTTTCATGGATGGTTAGAGGTTTGAATAGTGACTTTTGTGTTAGTTTTTCTCTATTTAGTTTTTCATGTATTTATTAATATTTGTATAGGTTGTCAGAAGGTTAGAAGAATGACGTGTTTGTGTGTTGCTTACTATATATTTTTACTTTCTCTCGCTTTTTATCAGTTTTTTAATGGCTGGGTAAGTTGTTAAGATAGTCACTTTATTTTGTTGTTAGTATTTCTTTGTTGAGCCTTCCTTGCGTTGGTCGTTTAGTGATTATTTCGAGATACATATGAAATCGATGTGTATTTTTATTTTATTTTTTTACAACTAAGGAGACAGCTCAAGGGCACACAAAAAAAGGAAACAATAATAAAAAAAAGCCCGCTACTCGCTGCTCCTAAAAAAAGAATCAAAAAGAGGTGGCCGAAAGAGAGGTCAATTTTTTTTCTTCTTTTTTTACAGCAAAGGAAACAGTTCAAGGGCACAAAAAAAAGTAAACATTAATAAAAAAAAAGCCCGCTACTCGCTGCTCCTAAAAAGAATCCAAAGAGGTGGCCGAAAGATAGGTCAGTTTCGGGAGGAGAGGTGTCCTGATACCCTCCTCTTGAAAGAATTCAAGTCGTAGGCAGGAGGAAATACAGATGAAGGAAGATTGTTCCAGAGTTTACCAGCGTGAGGGATGCAAGAGTGAAGATGCTGGTTAACTCTTGCATAAGGGGTTTGGACAGTATAGGGATGACCATGAGTAGAAAGTCGAGTGCAGCGGGGCCGCGGGAGGGGTGGAGGCATGCAGTTAGCAAGTTCAGAAGAGCAGTCAACGTGGAAATATCGATAGAAGATAGAAAGAGAGGCAACATTGCGGCGGAATTTAAGAGGTAGAAGACTATCAGTATGAGGAGGAGAGCTGATGAGACGAAGAGCCTTGGCCTCCACTCTGTCCAGAAGAGCTGTATGAGTGGAGCCCCCCCACACATGAGATGCATACTCCATACGAGGGCGGACAAGGCCCCTGTATATGGACAGCAACTGTGCAGGGGAGAAGAACTGGCGGAGACTGTACAGAACGCCCAGCCTCGAGGAAGCTGATTTAGTAAGAGATGAGATATGAAGTTTCCAGTTGAGATTTTGAGTTAAGGATAGACCGAGGATGTTTAGTGTTGAGGAAGGTGATAGCTGGGTGTTGTCAAAGAATAGGGGATAGTTGTTTGGAAGATTGTGTCGAGTGGATAGGTTGAGAAACTGTGTTTTTGAGGCGTTGAAGGACACCAGGTTCTTCTTGCCCCAATCGGAAATAATAGTAAGGTCTGAGGCTAAGCGTTCTGCAGCCTCCAGCCTTGAGTCGTTAAGTTCCTGAAGGGTGGGTCTTCTATTAAAAGAAGTTGAATAATGCAGAGTGGAATCATCGGCGTAGGAATGGATAGAACAGTTCGTTTTGGAAAGAAGATCATCAATGAACAACAGAAAAAGAGTGGGAGATAGGACAGAACCCTGTGGGACACCACTGTTAATAGATTTAGGGGAAGAACAGTGACCGTCTACCACGGCAGAAATAGAACGGTCAGAAATGAAACTGGAGATAAAGGTACAGAGGGAAGGATAGAAACCGTAGGAGGGTAGTTTAGAAAGCAAAGATTTGTGCCAGACCCTATCAAAAGCTTTTGATATGTCCAGCGCAATAGCAAAAGTTTCACCGAAACGGCTAAGAGAGGATGACCAAGAGTCAGTTAAGAAGGCTAGGAGATCACCAGTAGAACGCCCCTTGCGGAACCCATACTGGCGATCAGATAGAAGGTCAGAAGTGGAAAGGTGCTTTTGAATCTTCCGGTTAAGGATTGATTCAAAAGCTTTAGATAGACAAGAAAGTAAAGCAATAGGACGGTAGTTTGAGGGATTGGAGCGGTCACCCTTCTTAGGTACAGGCTGTATGAAGGCATACTTCCAGCAAGAAGGAAAGGTAGATGTTGACAGGCAGAGGCGAAAGAGTTTGACCAGGCAGGGTGACAGCACGGAGGCACAGTTTTTAAGTACAATAGGAGGCACTCCATCAGGTCCATAAGCCTTCTGAGGATTGAGGCCAGAGAGGGCATAGAAAACATCATTTTGAAGAATCTTTATAACAGGCATAAAGGAGTCAGAGGGGGGATGAGTAGGAGGAATATGCCCAGAATCGTCCAGAGTGGAGTTTTAGAAAAGTTTGAGAGAAGAGTTCAGCCTTAGAGATAGATGAGACGGCAGTGTTGCCGTCAGGACTGAGGAGTGGAGGGAAAGATGAAGAAGTGAAGTTGGAGGAGATGTTTTTGGCTAGATGCCAGAAGTCACGGGAAGAGTTAGAGAAAGCAAGGTTTTGACATTTTCTATTAATGAAAGAATTTTTGGTTACTCGGAGAATAGATTTGGCACGATTTCGGGCAGAAATGTAAAGTTCGTAATTAGCATTAGTTTGAAGGCTCTGGTACCTTTTGTGAGCTACCTCTCTATCATTGACAGCACGAGAACAAGCGTGATTAAACCAAGGCTTTTTAGCGTGAGGAGTAGAGAAAGAACGAGGAATGTATGCCTCCATTCCAGAGACAATCACCTCTGTGATGCGCTGAGCACACACAGAGGGGTCTCTACCCTGGAAGCAATAATCATTCCACGGGAAATCGGAAAAGTACATCCTCAGGTCGTCCCACCGAGCTGAAGCAAAATGCCAGAAGCATCGCCTCTTCGGTGGGTCCAGAGGGTGTACTGGAGCGATAGGACAGGATGCAGAAATAAGATTGTGATCGGAGGAGCCCAACGGAGAGAACAGTTTGACAGAATAAGCAGAAGGGTTAGAGGTAAGGAAGAGGTCTAGAATGTTGGGCCGATCTCCAAGACGGTCGGGAATGCGTGTAGGGTGCTGGACCAACTGCTCTAGGTCGTTGAGGATAGCAAAGTTGTAGGCTTGTTCACCAGGATGGTCAGTGAAAGAGGATGAAAGCCAAAGCTGGTGGTGAACATTGAAATCTCCTAGGATGAAGATTTCAGTGAAGGGAGAGTGGGTCAAGATGTGCTCCACTTTAGAATTCAATTAGTCAAAGAATTTTACATAGTTGGTAGAGTTGGGTGATAGATAAACAGCACAGATGTATTTAGTAATAGAATGACAGTGAAGTCTTAACCAGATGGTGGAAAATTCAGAAGAGTCAAGGTCGTGGGCACGAGAGCAAGTGATATCGTTGCGCACGTAGGCGCAACATCCAGCTTTGGATTGAAATTTAGGATAGAGATAGTAGGAGGGAACAGAGTAGAGATTGCTGTCAGTAGCCTCAGAAACCTGTGTTTCGGTAAGGAAGAGAAGGTGAGGTTTAGAGGAGGAGAGATGATGTTCCACAGAATGAAAATTAGAGCGAAGACCGCGAATGTTGCAGAAATTGAGAAGAAAGAGGTTCGAGGAGTTATAAAGACACCTCTCGGGTCGGCAGCCAGAAGGGGAGTCCTCCCTGCTGGAATTTGTGGTCCCCCCCCAGGCGGGGACTCCGAGGCTTGGTGTATGTGCGCCATTTTGAAATTTTAATTTTGGGAAAAGGTGTATATGTTGTGTGAATGTAGTGTGGTGTGGATAAAGAGAGGATCTGTCTTTAGAGAGCATGCTGAACTACTCTCCGGTGTTGGTGAGACAATAAGGAAACGGTTAGTGAGGACATGGGAAGGGTCTTTGGAGGGCTTCAGCTCCCTTCTCACCTCCCATATATACCTCACCGGGAGTGGCTTGCGCCCGTTCGGTAGGTGTCTTCCTACCTACTCCACTCGGGAGGAGTGTTGTGTTAGTCTATGTTATTTGGACCTTTAAACAGTTTTTTTTTCTTGTAATGGTTAATTGATCAGATAGGGAGTGTTTTGTTGTTAGTGTTTCCTTGTTGAATCTTCTGTGTTGGTCTTTTAGCGAAGGTGGTTGTGAGGGAGGTATGAGATCGATGTGTGTGGTGGTCAGTATTTTAGTGTTTTTATTATTTTTTCATACGTGTTCTTCTTCTTTATTGGTTATATATTTTACGAGCTCCACGCATTTTTAAGTCGTATGTCTTCCTTTGTACAAGCCTCGTCGGTGTGTGTATTGATTTTCAGCAGGGCTCCCTTTCTATTTTCATTTTTCAGTAAGTTCTTTTTAATGAATAGAAGTTTTAACTCGTGCATTTTCAGCTGTCATTTCTCCTTTTTATAGTTTACCTTGATTTGCTGATTGATTTGAAAGTCATGCTAACGATTGACATGGTTCCGTTTTTTTTCCTTTCTTCTTTTTAATAAGTTTTCGTTCATGGTTAGATATTTCAACTCATTCATTTTCAGCTGTCAGTTTTCCTTCCTACAGTTTGCCCCGTTTAGTCTATTGTATTTCACATTAACGATGGGCATTTCTCTTTCTTTAGGATCTCTTTCTGTTTTCGTTTTTAATTATCTCAGTTTTACGATTATATATTTTAACTCGTGCACATTCCTTTCACTGCATTCCTTTGTACGGTTCGCGTCGGTCGGGTGTTAAGTCAAGGCTACACGAACGGTTGACTTGCCTTCTTTTCCTCATCTCTTTTCCCTGTTGTTTTTAATTAGATTTCACTGATCGTTCGTAGTGTTTTGCGTCTCCGGCTCTTCGTTGCTGTTCGGTTATCAGACGCCAGCCAGGCACGTTTTTCAGTTCATGTTGAATCTTTGCCCTAATTCTTTCCCTTTGTGTGTGTGTTGAATTTTTATTCGTCGGCTGATATTCCAATGTGTTTTTCAGGCAGTTTATGTTGAATGTTTGCTCTCGTACTTTTCTCTTTTTTGTGTGTGTTTGATTTCCATCGCCGGCTGATTTTCCAATATGTTTTTAGTGTCCAGTTTCCCTCGCCAATGCCAATCATGTTCTCAATACAGCGGAGGTAAAAAAAGAGAAGAATTACTTTACATTATATTATTCGAAAAGCAAATTCTAAACGTGCGTTACGTGTATGCACTATTGTGTTTAAGCTTTCCTGATCTTACTGAACGGGAAATGTTTGAGAATATTTTTACATATATGTATATTTTTTATTAGATGTTATTGTTATTTTTTTACGGTTCTGCCTGTGGCGCAGGTAGGCTTTCTTGGCGGGGCCTGGTGGTCGGCCCCAGTCCGTTTTGGCGCAGGCAAGTGTTTATAGTGGTGCCATCTTGCTTGGCTCATGCTGCCCCCCGCCCGCGCCCGCACGCTAACCACTCAGCCACCGCGTCGTAGGAGTATCATTAGGCTCATAAAACTAGCCATGGAAATACTAACATAACCTCTACCAAAGCCTTATCAAATCTCGGTGTGAAAACCCCGAAACCTTTAAGAATATGGGCCACATGTATTGGTAGCCGTATAATATTAAATCAAAACTATCACTACCCTTGGAGATACCCACAACGTATACGAAATCCTTATCCAGTGTGAGTGTTTAAACCCCAGAATGATTGAGAATACGGGCCTCTCATGTATTAGGCAGCCGCCCAGTGTTAAACAAGAAGAGTAACGTGGCGGAAACAGCCGGAAAAGGAGGAAGAAGGAGGCGTGAAGGAGAGCGAGTTTAAAGTCCCTCGCTGATACTGTCACTAAAACGAGCCAGCAGGGACGGTATTCTCAGACGCTGCCACCTCTCACATCAACTCTTTCCAAAGGCCAAAAAGGAGTTCAGTCGGGTCCTCATGAGTGTTTCTTTAGGTTCCGGGAAGGAAAAAGGGGAAGGATGGAGGGCAATTGTGACAGCGAGGCGAGAGAGAGAGCGCGTCAGTATTCATTTCCGGGCGTGAATAGCGACGTAATGTAAAGATGCTGCGCTAAAGAGATTCAATAATGAGGAGATGCGATGACCGGGCTGTTAAGGGGATGCTTCTTTCTCTTTGCTTTCACTAATCGTTCTCTTCTTTCACTTAACGTTTCTTTAATTCATGCAACGTTCCTTCTCTTGATTCAACGTTCATTCCCTTCGCCCAACGTTCTTTCCCTTCACCCGACGTTCTTTCCCTTCACCCAACGTTCTTTCCCTTCACTCGACGTTCTTTCCCTTCATCCAACGTTCTTCCCCTTCATCCAACGTTCTTTCCCTTCACCCAACGTTTTTCCCCTTCTTCCAATGTTCTTTCCCTTCATCCAACGTTCTTTCCCTTCACCCGACGTTCTTTCCCTTCACACAATGTTTTTTCCCTTCACCCAACGTTTTTTCCCTTCATCCGACGTTCTTTCCCTTCACCCAACGTTTTTCCCTTCACCCAACGTTTTTCCCTTCACCCAACGTTTTTTCCCTTCACCCGACGTTCTTTCCCTTCACCCAACGTTTTTTCCCTTCACCCAACGTTCTTTCCCTTCACCCAACGTTCATTCTCACCACCCAACGTTCTTTCCCTTTACCCAACGTTCTCTCCCCTCACCCAACGTTCTTTTCCTTCACCCAACGTTCTTTCCCATCACCCAGCGTTTTTTCCCTTCACCCAACGTTCTTTTTCTTCACCCAACGTTCTTCCCCTTCACCCAACGTTCTTTCCCTTCACCCAACGTTCTTTCCCTTCACCCAACGTTCTTTCCCTTCACGCAACGTTTTTTCCCTTCACCCAACGTTCTTTCCCTTCACCCAACGTTCTTTCCCTTCACCCAACGTTTTTTCCCTTCACCCAACGTTCTTTCCCTTCATCCAACGTTCTTTCCCTACACTCAACGTTCATTTCCTTCACCCAACGTTCTTTCTCTTCAACAAACGTTCTTTCCCTTCAACCAACATTTTTTCCCTTCAACCAAGTTTTTTTCCCTTCACCCAACGTTCTTTCCTTTCACCCAACGTTCTTTCCCTTCACCCAACGTTTTTTTTCCCTTCACCCAACGTTCTTTTCCTTCACCCAACGTTCTTTCCCTTCATCCAACGTTCTTTCCCCTCACCCAACGTTCTTTCCCTTCACCCAACGTTCTTTCCCTTCACCCAACGTTCTTTCACTTCAACCAACGTTTTTTCCCTTCTCCCAACGTTCTTTCCCTTCACTCAACGTTGTTTAATTTTACCCAACGTTCTTTTCCTTCACCCAACGTTCTTTCCCTTTACCCAACGTTTTTCTCTTCACCCAACGTTCTTTCCCTTCACCCAACGTTCTTTTCCTTCACCCAACGTTCTTTTCCTTCACCCAACGTTCTTTCCTTTCACCCAACGTTTTTTCCCTTCACCCAACGTTTTCTCCCTTCACCCAACGTTCTTTCCCTTCACCCAACGTTCTTTCCCTTCACCCAACGTTCTTTCCCCTCACCCAACGTTCTTTCCCTTCACCCAACGTTCTTTCCCCTCACCCAACGTTCTTTCCCTTCACCCAACGTTCTTTTCCTTCACACAACGTTCTTTCCCTTCACCCAACATTCTTTCCCTTCACCCAACGTTCTTTCCCTTCACCCAACGTTCTTTCCCTTCACCCAACATTTTCCCCTTCACCCAACGTTTTTTTCTCTTCACCCAACGTTCTCTCCCTTCACACAACGTTCTTCCCCTTCATCTAAAGTTCTTTCCCTTCACCCAACGTTTTTTCCCTTCACCCAACGTTCTCTCCCTTCACCCTACATTCTTCCCCTTCACCTAAAGTTCTTTCCCTTCACCCAACGTTTTTTCCCTTCACCCAACGTTATTTCCCTTCACCCAACGTTATTTCCCTTCACCCAATGTTTTTTTCCCTTTATCCAACGTTCATTCCCTTCACTTAACGTTCTTTCCCTTTACCCAACGTTCCAGCTTTCCCTGTCACCCTTCCCTCCCCCATCCTTCACCCAGCGTTCTCTCCCTTCACCCACCTAACTGTCCCTTCACTCACTCAACTATCCCTTCCCTTCACCCGACGTTCCCTTCCTTCACTTACCCAGCTGTTCCTTCCCTTCATTCAACCAATCACGGTTCCCCTTTTCCCTTTCCCCAACTTCCCCCATCACTTATGCCTCCATCTTGTCACCCAACGTTCTCTCTTCAGCCAGCATTCTCCCTTCCACCCACCAAACCCACGTCACCGAACTGCCCCCGTCAAGTACTATTTCCCTTCGTCACCCAGAGTTCTCCTTCAGTAACTCAGGATTCACCTTTCACCCAATAATCCTTGAGTCACCCAGTGTCCTTCGTTGTGTAGCCCCACATCCCCCAAACTCAGGTCACCCAACATTCCTTCCTTCACCCAAAACACCATCCGTCAGTCACCCAGTCGGTAGTTTCATATCTACATGGCCATATTCTTCGTGCTCGCCCATGTCACCCAGCGCTGCCTTTGTCCCCCAGCCTTCCCCCGTCACCCAGCGTTCCCTTATCAACATGTTCCCTTTTCCTCTCTCCCACGTTATCATGTTACAAATGTCCACTCATGTCAGCCAGCGTTCCCTTATCAACATGTCCCTTTCTTTCCTCTCTCCACGTTATCAGGTTAAAAATGTCCACTCATGTCAGCCAGCGTTCCCTTATCAACATGTCCCTTTTCCTTTTCCCCACGTTCTCAGGTTACAAATGTCCACTCATGTCAGCCAGCGTTCCCTTATCAACATGTCCCTTTCTTTCCTTTCCCCCACGGTCTCAGGTTACAAATGTCCACTCATGTCACCCAGCGTTCCCTTATCAACATGTCCATTTCTTTCCCCTCCTCCACGGTCTCAGGTTACAAATGTCCACTCATGTCAGCCAGCGTTCCCTTATCAACATGTCCCTTTCTTTCTTTTCCCCCACTGTCTCAGGTTACAAAATAATGTCCATTCATGTCAGCCAGCGTTCCCTTATCAACATGTCCCTTTCTTTTCTCTCTCCACGTTATCAGGTTAAAAATGTCCACTCATGTCAGCCAGCGTTCCCTTATCAACATTTCCCTTTTCCTCTGCCCCACGGTCTCAGGTTACAAATGTCCACTCATGTCACCCAGCGTTCCCTTATCAACATGTCCATTTCTTTCCCCTCCTCCACGGTCTCAGGTTACAAATGTCCACTCATGTCAGCCAGCGTTCCCTATCATGTCCCGTCCCTCGTCCCTTCCCCCGCGTCCTCGGGTTATCACTGTTTCCCCGCTAACATGTTCCGCTGTCAGCCAATATTCCTCCGTCGGCTGGTCCGGCGGCGCACTCTTCCCCTCCTCCTCCTCCTCCTCCGCCTCGTCCTCCTCCTGGCACCAATTTGTAGGTCATTGTCGTCCTGTCACACATCCCGCCCGTCACCGCCTCGTCTGACCCTCCTCGCCGCCGCTGCTGGGCTGGAGTTTGTTGTGACGTCTAAGCCAATGGGTCTGGGGTGGTGTTGGTGGTCTGGTCTCTGATGCTTTTGTTAGGGGAGAATTGATGGGTTATAGTGGTGGTATTTTTTGTTGGAATGCTTGCTAACTATTTTCCTCCCCTTCCCCTGACGTACCTCACCTTCCCCTAACGTTCCTCCCCTTCCCCTAACGCTCCTCCCCTTCCCCTAACGTTCCTCCCCTTCCCCTAACGTTCCTATTAGTTCCTCTTGCTCTCTCCTCTAAAGGAATTCAGCGCCTCGTGCCTCAAGATGCCGCGGCGCCAAGCTTCCCTGATCAGTCAACCCAATCGAATCCAATCGCCTTTTGTAATTTTTGTTTTCTTTCTCCTCTCTCGGGCCGACACACTGCACGGCTTTCTGTGCCGTCTTGTTTCTTTATCTTTCTTCTTTCCTTCTTTTTTTATCTTCTTTCTTTTTAATCTTCTTTCTTTTCTTCATTGTCTTTTCTTTCTTCATTCTTCTTTCTTGTTTATCTTCTTTTTTTCTTCTTTCTCATTTATCTTCTTTCTTCTTTATCTTCTTCCTTTGTCTTCCTGTTGTTTCTTTCCACGCTTCTTGCTTCTGTTATTCTCTTCTTCTTTCGTCTTATACTTTTCTTTATTCCCTTTTGCCTCTATTTTTCTCGTTTTCCTTGTCATCTGCTGTTTCTTTACACCTTCTTATCTTTCTCCTTCTTTATCCTTCTTCTGTTCCTTCCTTCCTTCCTTTCTCTATTCTTCTCTTCTTCCTCGTCATCTACTGTTTTTCTCCTTTCTTGCCTCTCTTCTCGTCTTCTTTGTTATTTTTGTTTCTTCACTCCTTTATTTATTCTTTTCTTCCTTGTCATCTTCGCTTTTTTGCCTCAAGTCTATTTTTCTCTTCTCCATTATCATCTGTTTCTTCTCCATCCTTCTAATCTCTTCTTCTTTTCTCTTTCTTTGTTATCTACCATTTCTTTACTCTTTGATTTTATTCTTCTCGTGTTTCTATATTTCCTTCTTCCTCCTATTATTCTTTTCTCCCTTGTCATCATCTGTTTCTGTATTCACGTATCACCTCTATTCTTCTTCCTTCTCTTTGTCACCTTTACACCTTTCCTACCGCTATTATTCTCTCCTCTCCTTTGTCATCTCTTTCTTTACTCACTCCTTGCGTCCATTCTTCTCGTCTTCCTTTGTCCGTCTACTGTTCTCTCTCACCTGCTGACCCTCTTACCTGCTTTCCCCTTTCACACGCTTCTTTTCCACGTCGTTGTACTCTCTATAGCGTTGTTGGTAGAGTCGTTCGTCATTGTTCGTATTCTTGTATAGTCTCGAAGTTTAGTGTACCGAAGCCCGTATTCTCAGACAATTTCGGGACTCACAACAGCTGTTTCCAAAGGCCACAAAGGAGGTTAGTGGAGGAGTGTTTTTTCACGTTCATGGTGCAGAAGGGTTCTCAAACTATTGCTAGGCTCATAAAACTACACTTGGAAATACTAGGCCCATATTCTGACGCTTTCGACTCTCACAACAGCTATTTCCAAAGGCCACAAAGGAGGTAAGTCGGGTTCTCATGAGTGTTTCCTCACGTTCATGGTGCAGAGCCTTGTCAAACTATCAATCGCCTCATAAAACTACCCTTGGAAATACTAAGCCCATATTCTCAGAGGCTTCCGGCACTCACACAACAGCTGTTTCCAAAGGCCACAAGAGAGATCAGTCGGGTTCTCGTGAGTGTTTCTTCACGTTCATGGTGCAGAAGTGTGGTCAGACTATCGCTAGGCTCAAAAAAACTACCCATAGAAATATTAATCGGTCTGCCCATGGAAATATTAATGCCACCTCTACGAAAGCCTTACTATATGTGGGTGTATGAGCCCCGGAATGTTTGAGAATACGGATCTTTTTGTTTGCTCTTTACCCACATAGATCATGCATATATACTTCATTGTTTCCTGCGTGTTCTCATGTGTCTATCACCGTCACCAACCCTTTCATGCTCTGGTGTGGACTGAGGCGGCTTATTCCTGCTGTTGCTCCTCATCCACGCATAACACGTACTCTTTCCTTATCTTCTTGTGTCTTCTCTCTTCCTTTCTAATCTTCTATTCTCCTTCCTCCTCCTCGTATAATATATGTAACACCTTTACCAACCCTTGATGCTCTTCCGTCGACCTAGGAAGTGGGAGAGGGAGAGGAGAGAGTGAAGGACGGAGGGAAGGAGGAATAGATGGAGGGAGGGAGGGAAGGAGAGAGAAGGAGGGAGAGGGAGAGAAGGAAGGAGGGGAGAGGAGGGAGGCAATATTCTGGACGCTATATTCAGACCCACACTTCCCTGTCCCCTCCTGTATCCTGTCCCTTCTTTTCTTGTCTCCTTTCTCCTTCTCTGTGTACTTCCTTTGACAATTACTTCTAAGCATTGTGTCGTAGGAGTTTACTTCTTTGGCGTTACTCTCAAGTCACATAGAACACACACACACACACACACACACACACACACACACACACACACACACACACACACACACACACACACACTCTCTCTCTCTCTCTCTCTCTCTCTCTCTCTCTCTCTTCTCGTCCCCTTTGTCAGTACTCTTTCCCCTTCGCCTTTTAAAATGACATTACCTCCGCTCCTCCTCACTTGCATTCCGTCCGTCCCTTCGTCAGCCATCGTCCAGTCATCAGTAACTGTCCCTGTTTTTGTGTTCCTGTTCCTCCTTCACCCTTTGCTCACTCACGTCCACAGTCACTTAAAGTTCCTCGTTCCTCATCACTCGTGTCTTTATCTGCATCTAATACTCCTTTGTCAGCTTATATTCCTTTGCTTCCTAAATCTCAAATGCTTCTGGCTCTCACAACATCTATTTCCAAAGGCCACAAAGGAGGTTAGTCGCGTTCTCATGAGAGTTTTATTCATGCTCATTATGCAGGAGCCTTGTCACACTACCACTGGGCTTATAGAACTACAACTTATGGAAATACTAACACAACCTCTAGGAAAGCCTTATCAAATGTAGATGTATGTATTTTTTTCGTTCCACCTTTTCCTACACTTTTTTTATGCCCATGAGCTGCTTCCCTTCCTGTAAAAAAAAAAAAACTACGGCTAGGGTAGGCTTTCCAATGTCTTATATAATGGGCCTTTTTCTCAATTAAATGTCCCTTACTTTGTTATTCTTTGCCCTTTTCTATTCTTTTTTGTAAGAGTTGTGCTTAGCGTTTTACTTTTTTGTTGTTTGTTTTGTGTTTTTTTCCCTTGAGCTGGGGTGGTATTCTCAGACGCTTCCACCTCTCATGTCATCTAAAGGCCAAAATAGAGGTTCATCGGGTGTTTTTCACGTTCATGGTACAGAAGAGGTTTCAAATTACCACCAGGGTCATAACAGTGCCTCAAGGAATGTCCAATACTCCTACGAAAACCCTGTCAAATGTGAGTGTGTAAGCAGCGAAGCGTATGAAAATATGATCCCTGCTTCCTTTGCTGTAAAAAATTCAGCACCTCTGCACCGTCCATCACTGGTCCACACTCTGCCAGCGTCCTGTAAATCACTCCTTATTTTGCCCGGCACAGTGGTCGGTCTCTGGTCTGTCTGGGTGATTAAGGCTCCTGATCCTCCTTTCCTGCCTTATTTGTTTCGCCGTGTGTGTGCGGCGTGCGAAGGAGCCTTGTGTGTGTGTTTGTGTGTGTGTGTGTGTGTGTGTGTGTGTGTGTGTGTGTGTGTGTGTGTGTGTGTGTGGCTGGGTGGGTAGGTATGAAGACAGAGGGAGAGGAAGAGGAGAAATTAAGGGACGGAGGGAAGAGGAGAGAGAGGAGGGAGAGAGAAAGAGGGAGGGAAGGAGGAGGAGACGGAGAGAGGGAGGGTAAGAGAGAGGAGGAGAGAGAGAGAAGGGGAGAGAGAGAGAAGGGGAGAGAGAGAGAAGGGGAGAGAGAGAGAAGGGGAGAGAGAGAGAGAGAGAGAGAGAGAGAGAGAGAGAGAGAGAGAGAGAGAGAGAGAGAGAGAGAGAGAGAGAGAGAGAGAGAGAGAGAGAGAGAGAGAGAGAGAGAGAGAGAGATTACCTGGCGTGCATTTGGTTCCTCATCCATCTTTTTTTTCTTCTTTTTCCTTCTCTTTTTCTCTTCACATCCTTTTATTGTTCTTGTTTTTGTTCATCATTTCCATTATCATCACCTTCTCCTCCTCTTCCCTTTTGTTTTTCTTCTTCCTTTTCCTTCTCTTTCTCCTCCGTATCTTCCTTCTCTTCCTCCTCCTCCTCCTCCTCCTCCTCTTATAATTTCGTCTTCTTCTTCCACCTCCTTCTTCTATTGTTCCTCTTCCTTTTCCATGTCCTCTTCTTCTCTTTCCTCTTCCTCCTCTTCTTCCTCTTCCTCTTTATTTCATCTTCCAACTCTTTCTTCCACATCCTCCTTCTCCTCCTTTTTCTTCTTCTTCTTCCACCTCCTTCTTCTACTGATCTCTTTCTTCTTACTCTGATCTTCCTCCTCCTCCTCCTCCTCCTCCTCCTCCTCCTCCCCTCTTCACCGTCCCGCCATCCCTCTTCACGCCGTCTTTATCATCATTATAAATTCCGTCACAATCCTCCGTGCCGCGTTCGGGGGTGACTGCTGCCATTATGTTCACTTTTTGGCGCTCCGTCTCCGCCTCATCCGCCTCGTTATATTACGCTAAGGACGCTCTGCCGCCCTCACGTGTTGGGCCACCACCACCACCACCATCACTAACAACATCACCACCACCACTAACATCTTAACTACTATCACCACTACCATTGCCATAACTACCACCACCAGTGTCACCACCATCGCTATCACCACCCCCTCCACTGCCACTACCATTACCAACATCACTACCACCCCCACGATTACCACCACCACCACGACCACTAGTATTACCATCGCCAGCACCACCAGCATTACCAACAACACCGTCACCATCACCACCAGCATCACCACCACCGGTATATCTCTACCACCACTGTTACCACCACCTACACTACCACTGCTTTAACCAACACCACTAACATCACCACCATAACCACTACCACGACCACCACCAGCATTATCCCCACCACCACCACCACCGGCATCACCACTAACACCATCACCATCACCACCACCACCACCACCAGCATCACCACTAACACCATCACCATCACCACCAGCATTACCTTCAGCATCACCACCACCATGCAGCATCACCACTAACACCATCACCATCACATTCAGCATTACCGTCAGCATAACCATCATCACCACCACCACCACCACCACCATCATCATCATCATCATCATCATCATCATCATCATCATCACCAACACCACCACCACCACCACCAACAACAACAACAACAACAACAACAACAACGACAACAGCAACACTAACCACAGTATTACCACATCACTTCCACATCCACACCCTCTCGCCTGCCACTCTTACCACATCATTCCCTTAGTTAATCGTCTTTTCCTCCTCTCCTCACCTCTCTTTACCTCCTTTCTTTTCCTTACTGTGTTCCACTATCGTCTCATCGGTCCCTTCATATCATTCTTTCTCATCGTGTCATCAATATTACATCACTACCTCCATCACCACCGCAGTTTCCTCCTCCTCCTCCTCCTTCCCCCCCTTCCATAGACGCCTTCCTCAGCGACCATATATCTGGTGTCGAGTGAAGGAGAAAATGCCACGACAGCCTAAATTGGTAATACTTTTTTGACCTCGTGTTATTTTCCTGACGGGCTTCTTTTATTTTGGTTTTCGCTCTTTGTTTGTTTTCTTTACCGTATGTAATAAGAAAAAGGCGTATGATAAAGGCTGTATAGTTGGGAGGATACGTAATAAATGTGCGTGGCGGCGGTGCTCATCTCCGTCCCGTTGACCCTTTGAAGAAGTGGGAGAGGGGGAAGAGAAGAAAGGAGGGAGGGAAAAAGAGAAGGAGAGAGGGAAGGAGAGGGAAGTGGGAAGTGGGAAAGAGAGGAAGGAGGGGAGGGGAGAGAAGGAAGGAAGGGAGAGAAGGAAGGAAGTAGGGGGAGAGAAGAAAGGAGAGAGGGGAAGAGAAGGAAGGAGGGAGGGGGAGAGAAGGAAGGACAGAGGAGGAGAGAAGGAAGGACAGAGGGGTGGTGGTGGTGGGGAGAACCCTTAAATTAGTCATTGTGATATCCGGGTCACCACAGTTTACCTTCCCCAGGTTTCCCCAGGTACCCATTTACCGACCAGCCCGAAAGGAAGAACGAACAGCTGGGTGGGCTGCACGCCGACTGCCCAGTCCGGGATTCGAACTCGGACCCACAGATTCGTAGTTAGGGGCGGCAACCACTGCACCACTGCTTTGCCTAAAAAAATTATATCGTGATGACAAAGAGCGGATGTATAGCTCGGTGATGTGACTGGCTGATGGTGATGAAGCTAATGCAGTAATTATCGATGACTCGGGCGACGGATGAACATTGTGGAAAAAGGAGGATGACAATAGAATATGACGAAAAAAAACATGCGAACAAAACGCACACACACACAAAAGAAAAGAAAACATGACAGAAAGCACGAGAAAACAAAACAAAACAAAACAAAACGACCAAAGCATCACAAAAGAAATATATATATATATATATATATATATATATATATATATATATATATATATATATATATATATATATATATATATATATATATATATATATATATATATATATATATATATATATATATATATATATATATATATATATATATATATATATATATATATATATATATATATATATATATATATATATAAAATGAAAAAAAAAGGACAAAAAAACGTACTCCCCCCAAAAAAAAGACAAAAAAAAAAGCAAAAAAACAATGACCAAAAATGAGGATAATGAAAATAGATTATGGCAAAAGAGGAAAAAAAACGACCAAAACATCACACCAAAGAAACGCGATGACCCCTAAAAATATAGTGAAAAAAAAGGACGGAAAAAAACGTGGTCCCCCGAAAATAAACACAAAAAAACATGACAGAAAAACACGAAAAAAAAGTGACAAAAAATGAGGATGATGGAAATAAATTATATGACAAAAGAGGAAAAAAAACGACCAAAATATAACAATAGGAAAGTGCTGACCCAAAAAAATGTAATGAAAAAAGACGACCCAAAAAAACTGCTCACAAAAAAACTACAAATAAATGACAGAAAAACACGAAAAACAGATTGACAAAAAAAATGAGAATAGAAAAGATAGACTATAGCAAAAGAGAGAAAAAACGATCAAAGCATCACAAAAGAAACGCGATGACAAGAAATATATACCGTGTAATGACAAAACAGGATTAAAA
The DNA here is from genome assembly GCF_024679095.1 of Eriocheir sinensis. Classification (NCBI taxonomy): domain Eukaryota; kingdom Metazoa; phylum Arthropoda; class Malacostraca; order Decapoda; family Varunidae; genus Eriocheir; species Eriocheir sinensis. Next base: position 1,481,379 of record NW_026111942.1, read on the forward strand.
AAACGTGGTCCCCCCAAAAAAAGACAAAAACAAGAAAAAATGTGACAAAAAATGGGGATAATGAAAATAGATTATGACAAAAGAGGGAAAAAAAACGACCAAAACATCACACCAAAGAAACGCGATGACAAAAAAAAGAAAAGCAGGACAAAAAATATTGCTAAAAAATAAACAAAAAAAAAGACAAAAACATGAATGACAACAAATATAAAGAAAAAAAGAAAAAAAAAACGTGCTCCCTCAAAAAAATACAAAAACACAGGACAGAAAAAAAAAACTGACAAAAAATGAGAATTATGAAGAAAAAAAACACGTAATACCACTCCATGTTTTGTGCCGATGAAAATATATAAATAGCAACCCAGCACCAGGGAAACAGTGCACGGGCGCTTTTCATGTCCTGTAAGTAAATTTATGGAGATAAAGGCGCCGGGTGTGTGATAGAGTTGTAGAGATAATAGAGTTGGAAATAGAATAGAGACAGCGAGATAAAAGGTGAGAGAGAGAGAGAGAGAGAGAGAGAGAGAGAGAGAGAGAGAATGTGAGGCAGGCAATAATGGAAGGGTGGAATAAGAGGAATAATATGAATAGAAGGAGGAAGAGGAGGAGGAGGAGGAGGAGCAATGAATTTATCCTCTCATTTCTCTCTCTGTGTTGGAGAAGAGGATGGTGGTGGTGGTAGTGGTGATTGTGATGGTGGTGGTGGTGGTGGTGGTGATTGTGATGGAGGAGGTGGTGGTGGTGGTGGTGGTGGTGGTGATTGTGATGGAGGTGGTGGTGGTGGTGGTGGTGGTGATGGTGATGGTGGTGGTGCGGGAAGGTAAGTGGTGATGGTGGTAATGATGACTTGTGGTGGTGGTGCTCATGGTGATGAAGTGATGTTATTAGCCCTACTGATGACGTTAGCCTAGTGGTGGTGATGATGGTGATGAAAGTAGTTGTGTATGGTGGTGGTGGTGGTGTTGTTGTTGGCCCTGTTAATGGTGTCGGGTGAACGTGCTGTATAGGCGTGATGGAGGTGGAGGTAATAATGGTGGTGGTGGTGGTGGTACTGTTGTCAGGGGTAAATACGTGGCTGTCAAAAGGTGCTGGAAATAAGTGTGGTGCGGGGTGGCGGTGTTGGTTATGCTATGCTATGTTAGGTTATGTTCTGCTGTATTATGTTATGTTATGCTATGCTATGTTATGTTAGGTTATCTTATGTTAGATTAGGATAGGTTAGGTTATCTTATTTTATGCTGTATGTTATGCTATGCTATGATTTGTTAGGTTATGTGGTTGAATGTCGCGCACATTACGTTTATGTACTGATAGTGTTATAGATTTTTGACCTTATTCTGTGTTCTTTAGTACATATTTGGCAACACTGCTTGTCACTATAACAACAGCAACAACAACAACGACATCAAGGTCTCGTTCCGCGGTAATTTCCCCACACACAAAAAGAATATAAAGATTAAAATCCTATCAACTATTTTACCATCAACAGCATTTTTTTTTGGTAATTTTCCCCACACAATAAAAAATAAATAAGAAGATTGAAAGGTATTGACTATTTTACCAACAGCAGTATTTCTTTGTTTTGGGCAACTTTCGCCGCAAAACAGAAACAAAAAGACTAGAATGTTTTGACTGTTTTGATGATGGTGGTTTGTGATAGTGTCCTATATGTAGGCACAACACAGCACAGCACAACACAACAAAGCATAGCACAACAAAGCATAGCACAACACAACACAGGCAGGACGAGGAGGACGAGGATGCAGCAGCGGGGAAGCACTCGTCATCATCGTCACAGCACAACATAACACAACACAGGACAAGAGGAGAAGGAGGAGGACGAGGATGAGGATGCAGCAGGAAAGCACTCGTCATCATCATCGTCCCTCGGTGGCCCTTCCTGTAGCGGCGTCAGGTAGTCCGCTGGTCACGGTGCAGGCAGGGGTGAGGTGCGGGCCGCCGTTCCCACGAGAGCTGTCCGTAACCCGCCGCCACTTACTTCCTATTTTTTATCGGCGTCGCAGACGCCGATTAACAGATTGTCCATCTTCTTGTTGTTCTCTCCAAGTGGGGTTTCGTGGTGCAGTTGTTAACACACTCGGCTCACAACCGCGAGAGCCCGAGTTCGATTCCCGGGCGGAGTGGAAAAATTTGGGCGGCTTTTCCGATACCATACACCCCTGTCCACCCAGCAGTGAATGGGTACCAGGTATTAATCGGGGGTTGTGTCCCGTCTCCTGGGATCTGTTCCCTTCTATAATCCCTTCCCCTCCTGTCTCTCTCCGGCATATGACCACAGATGTTGCGCCGACTAAACGAAACTTTTTCTCTTCAAGTTGTTTTCCTGGCTTACCCATGCATTGTAGACATGACATTGTTTAATAACATTTGTTAGCCTTGATGAACCCTACAACATGGCAGTATAAACAAAGTCAGCTTTTTATTATTATTATTTTTTTTTACGTCTTGGCCTGTGGCACCGGTAGGCCTTCATGTTAGGGCCTGATGGTCGGCCCCAGCCCGTTGTGGCGCAGGCAAGTGTTTATAGTGGCGCCATCTTTACTTTTCAGCATTTTCCATTTTAGACCCCTAGTTGCATAACATAAATTGTTGGGGGGGTGTTGGAGGGTCATGCGACGCCGATCTAGCACAGTTTTTGTGCTATTAACACTTGTCTCATTTTCTTTTCTGCTCCTCATTCTTCCTTCTATTCCTCCTTCTCCTTCTCCTCCGTTTATGATTTTGTCTTCTTCCGTCTTCTTCCCACTGATCTTCCTTCTTCTTCTTCTCTTTCTCCTCTTCTTCCTCCTTTACTTTCTTTTTCTTCTTCCATCTCCTTCTTTATTTCACAGATCCTCCTCCTCCTCCTCCTCCTCCTCCTCCTCCTCCTCCTCCTCCTCCTCCTCCTTCTCCTCCACCTGTTCCTTCTCTTCCTCCACCTTCTTTTTCTTTCTTCTTCTTCCACCACCTTCATCCTTATTTCACTGATACTCCTCCTTCTTCTCCCACTCCTCCTCCGTCTCCCACCTGCCGCATACCGTCCCGCCGCCGCCGCCGTCATAAACATTGCCTCACGCTGTCCGGCTTCCATATGAATGAGCCGCACTAAGCTAATCGGATATACGAGTGGAATTATCGCCGTTTAATGATTGTGTGGATTGAATTTATATGGAAACGAGACGCGGTGGGCTCCGTTTATTATACGTATTTTTGTTTTTTGCGTTATTCAGGTCTGTCAGTGAGGTTTGCTAAGGTCCGTATCCTCTCAGACGATTTTGGGTGTCTCACAAATAGTTTCCAAGGCCACGGAGGAGGTTAGTCGGTTCTTATGAGTGTTTTTTCAAGTTCATGGTGCAGAAGTCTTGTCAAACTACCACTTGCTCATAAAACTACCCTTGGAAATAACAGCCTCTACGAAAGCCCTATCAAAAGTGGGTGTGTAAGCCCCGAAATGTTTGAGAATATGGGTCTTAAGTCTCCCACACATTTGTATATGAATGTTTTATGCCCACACTCTCAAACATTTCGAGACACACCTACCCACGTTTGATAAGGCTTTGATAGAGATTGTATAAGTATTTCCATGGGTAGTTTTATGAGCCTAGTGGTAGTTTAACAAGGCGTCTGCACAAGGAATATGAAAAAACACTCACGAGAACTCGACTTATATAATTTGTGGCCTTTGAAAATCGTTGCTGTGAGAGCCGAGAGAGCCTGAGAATAGGAACCTACGCAGAAACACACACAGTAACAGTACAATGCAGTGGCTGTGTGACGTCTACAAATTGCTCTGTAGATTGGGGTGTCCGAATACTTGTTTTCGTTCTCTGTTGTCGGTCATAGGCAGGTAGACAAATAGGCAGCGTGGCGAGGGAGGTTACATGTGGGGAGCTAGGTACAGGGAGAGGAGACCGTGTACCCTCTCTGTATCTTGGTGGCGAGGGTAGCAAGGTAGTGAAGGCTGTGGTGGTAGCGGGGACTGTAACACATAGAGAAAAGGGAACACCTTTTAGAAGTTAAGGGAACTCGTGTCTAGGCTACTTCGGCAAATGGCTATAGAGACCGTGTACCTCTATATCCTGGTGGTGAGGGTAGCGAGGTAGTGAAGGTTGCTGTGAGTGTAACACATATACATAAGGGAACACCTGTTTGAATCAAGGGGACGTGTCTTTACTACGGCATGTCAGGGAACCCTCAACACTTATTAAAATGGAGGCAGAGGAAGAAACCGAGAGACTGCAAATTTATAACAGTATCAGTTGGATTGGCGACCCAGATAAATGATAATACAATGCTTACGGAATGGGTTTTGGAAGTTATTTTTATATGTATTTTGTTTATTTTTAACGTGTTGGTAATTTTGTTTCTCTCTTTTTCTTCTTGCAGGTGAGTTGACGTGTGTTAGGAATGAAGGAAGGATGGGAAGAAGGAAGGGCAGGAAGGTAAGAATGAATAAATGAAGAAAGAAAGGAAGGAAGAAAGAAAGAAAGAAAGAAGGAAAGAAAGAAAGAAAGAAAGAAAGAAAGAAAGGAAGGAAAGTAGGAAGGATGAATGGATGGATGGATGAAGAAAGATAGATAGAATACAAGTAAGCAAGAAAGAAAAAAAGAAAGAAAGGAAAGAAGAAAGGAAGATAGGAAAGATGAATGGACTAAGAAAGAAAGATAGATAGAAAACAAGTAAGCAAGAAAGAAAAGAAAGAAAGGAAGGAAGAAGGAATGGATGGATAGATGGATGGATGAAGAGAAAGATAGAAAACAAGTAAGCAAGAATGAATGAATAAGAAAGAAAGAAAGAAAGGAAGGAAGGAAGGTAGAAAGAATGAATGGATGGATGAGTTAAAAAAGAAAGACAAAGAAAACAAGTAAGCAAGCAAGAAAGAAAAGAAAGAAAGTCGCGTCCATGAGAGCTCTGTGTTTCTGTGTTGTTGATGTGCCAAGGATGAAGCCCGTTGCCGAGACTATTATCAAGGCAGTGCCATTAATGATGGACCGACCGTCTGTTCTTCTCTTCCTTCAATTTTACCGTCAGTCCGTCACTAATATCGCCCCTTAACCTTGCATCTGTGCGTCCCTGGTGATTCCTCTACAGCCCTTTACCCTGCCACAGTTCCATAGTTTTTGTTTCCATTCATTTCCCTATTCATAATGTTTTAATCTTAGTCCCGTATTCTCAGACGCTTTCGGCTCTCACAACAAATATTTCCCAAGGCCACAAAGAAGATTAATCGGGTTCTCGTAAGTGTTTTTCATGTTCATAGTGCAGAGGCCTTGTCAAACTATCACTATGTAGGCTAAATAACCTACTCATGGAAATACTAACACAACCTCTACCAAAGCCTTATTATAACATTCTTACACACCCAATCCATCACATTTCGGTAAGAAGTTAAGAACTGTCACGTAAGAAATGATGTAAAGAGTAATATGGCAAGGCACAACGAAGCGCAGGTTAGTGTAAAACATGGTATTGTTTTTGATAGAAAGTATGACTATGATATAATTATACTTGTTTTCGTTAAATAATGGAAGTACCCCAAAATGGATGTACCTGTTGAAATTACTAGTGATTAAAGCAGAATAATAACTTTAATCTCACCAATTTTAATAAGCTCTGGGAACAAATTCGTCTATCTATCTATCTATACAATTAATCTTAACTATTTTTTTCGTTTACTAATGGAACTACAAAAAAATGGCTCCATCTGTTGAAATTAGTGATTAAAGTAGAATTATTAACTTTAACTTCATATACTTCCTTAATCTCTGGCACATAAACATTCATAAAAAACATTCTTGAGAACCGCCGTGAAGAAGCACCTTCGCGGCCTGGGGGTCGGGACCGTCGTGGAGCTGTCGCCGCCGCGGGGGAGGACGCGTCGCCGCCTCTCCGTAGTTTTTCATATAATTTCAGTGACATGCGAACGACCTTGTTAAGAAACGAAGAAAAAACACGAAATGGAGGAAAGACGTTTAAGATTATATAGTGAAGAGGCGATAAAAGGTAAATAGGATAGAGAATAAGTGATAGAATAGAAGTAGAGTAGACATATAATGATCGATGCATTGATTGGTTGATAGCTAGATAGATAAACAGATCGAAAAAGAGGAAATGGCAGTAGTAAGATGAACAGTAATAAGATAAAAGATTACATAAATTCATTGCTAGTGAAGTTAGGTTGGGTTAGGTACAGTAGCTGCCTTGTATAGAGCTGTCAACTAGCCTCTTGCAAAATCCTCGTGTTTCTTATGTTGTCATGTTAAATTACTCCGCCCTTACACCTGAGAAACTGCAATGACACAGTAAAAAAATCCATAATGAACACCACTGAGTGCCCATAGGTCGCAGAAGTGGAGTCAGACGTGGTAACCTTTTAGCTTATCGGTGGCGCACTTGGTATGCTGCCCCGACCTATACTCAGAAGGCCCGGGTTCGGTTCCCTTCACTCAGTGGTGTTCGTTACGGGGCGTACTCCACCTTGCAATTCGTTCACTCCTCATTTCCGTTTTAATGTCTTTTCTCTTTTCCATAATTGGCCGTATTAGTTTTCATAATTTATTTCATACATATCATTCTTGTTTCTAATGCTATGATCTCAGGTTTATATTCCTAATCATTTCTTAGACTCACATTTGATAAGTCTTTTGTTAAGGTTGTGCTAGTAATTCCAAGGGTAGTTTTAATAGCCTAGTAGTAGTTTGGCAAAGCTATTGCACCGTGAACTCGAAAAATCTCATAGGAACCCGACTAATCTCCTTTGAGGCCTTTTAGAAATAGTTGATAAGGCTTCCCTAGAGGTTGTGTTTTTTTTTCCATGGGTAGTTTTAATAGCCTAGTAAAGGTTGGGCAAGACTTCTGCACCGTGAACTCGAAAAACACTCATGAGAACCCGACTAACCTCCTTTGTGGCCTTGGGAAATAGTTAAGACTTTCATAAAGGTTGTGTTAATATTTCCATGGGCAGTTTTAATAGCCTAGTAATAGTTTGACAAGACTTCTGTGCCGTGAACTCGAAAAACACTCATGAGAACCCGACTAATTTCCAGTATGGCCTTTGGAAATAGATTATAAGGCTTTCCTAGAGGTTGTGTTACTAATTTCATGGGTAGTTTTAATAGCCTAGTAATAGTTTTGCAAGACTTCTGCACCGTGAACTCGAAAAACACTCATGAGAACCCGACTAACGTCCAGTATGGCCTTGGAAATAGTTAAATACACTGGGCAAATTTCATGCATCTTCAGTCAACGATTTCCTAGCGTGGTTCTCATTTGTTTCTTGTTATTGCTGCTGATGATGGTCCTTCCATGAAATCTACCGTAGCTTTGGAAGATCGCACGCCAGCGGAAATCGTGGTTTGACTGAAGCTCAAGACTTTCATAAAGGTTGTGTTAATATTTCCATGGGCAGTTTTAATAGCCTAGTGATAGTTTGGCAAGACTTCTGCACCGTGAACTCGAAAAACACTCATGAGAACCCGACTGATCTCCAGTATGGCCTTGGGAAATATTAGTTATGAGACCTGAAACCATCTGAGAATAAGGGCCTTAGATTTATCGGCCTTAAGAATGCCTCATATATCATTAGTGTGCATAACCCTTGCGCAGGTCACTTAGTTAAGTTGTCAGGTAATGAGGCGTATAATTCACACTCGCAGACACTTTATTTTTACTCGCTGGGTCTTGTATATATCCACCTTCCTGCCGCTGTCACGTCCTCTCATTTCTATTCAGGTTCATTCCCGTTCTCTTTGTCAGTCAGTCATTAAACGTTTCTCATTATCTATTTTTTTTCCCTCCGCCTTGTTTTATTTGTTTCATGTGTTCTCTTTATCCCGCTCTACTCCTGTCTCCGTGTCCCGCCTCATTAGCTGCCTTCTGAAGAACCGGAGTCTTTGATTACATGTTCTTTTATCCATATTTTTATCTGAACGGAGCAGTGAGTCTCCCTCCACCTTTGCTTTACATGGCAGGCTACTAAGGATGGGTGTCGATATTCCTGGTTGTCCTGACTTGGGTATTACTATTATTTATTTAGAGCACAAATCAACACCAACCTCTTACCGTATGATAGAGGGTTTGGGAGGTTGACGAAGCAGATTAAAAGATGCAAACAGATTAATTGAAAAACAAATCAGAGTTGCACAGAGACTAGCAAACAAAATAGTCACACACACACACACACACACACACACACACACACGCACAAAACATTACTTAGGGATACTGAAGAAGTAGATTTCAAAGATGCAAACATATGTAGAGAAAACAAATCAGACTTTCAATCAGATAAGCAAAACAAAACACACACACACACACACACACACACACACACACACACACACACACACACACACAACCTTACCAATACTCAATGCCGCATGAATATATAAGACTAATATCAATTTAAACAAACTCTCAAAGCTAATATATATACAGTAACCCAGATCGTGAACTTTAACCTTTCCATATCACACAGTTGAAGTATTGAGAAAAGTCGTGATTCAAGTTTTATCTGAGACCGATTTAGATTAGTTTCCGTGAGAGCGTGTATCGTCATGTGGTGTCTGAGCCCGCTGTTGTTTTCCTAGATGATGTGTTGGTAAAGGAGAGGGAAGTAAGGAAAGGGAAGGGATGGTTTTCAAATATTAAGATAACTCCCGATTCTAGTTTTATCTGGGACCGATTTAGATTAGTTTCCGTGAGAGCGTGTACCGTCTTGTGGCGTCTGATCCCGCTGTTGTTTTCTAGATGATGTATTGGAGAAAGTGAGAAAGAAGGGAAGGGAGGGATGGTTTCTTCGTTATTGCTGAAATCCGAAACCGATATTCTTACCCGCACATGTTGAAAGAGGAGAATGAGGATGTGAGGAGGAGGATGTGGCCGTTGTGTTTGAGAGGAAGGGATGCGGATGGTGGTGATGGTGGTGGAAGGAAGAATGGTGCGTGGTGAGGTGAGATTGTGGCAATACCTGAGTGGCGGTGTTGTGTTGTGTTGTGTTGTGTTGGGGGTCGACGATGCATGCGAGGCGGCGGCAGAAGACGGCAATTGTGGAGATGGGAGTTGTCAGCGGTAGTGGTCGTGAAAGGGGTAAAGGCGCCGGGTGACTGGAATGGACTCGCCTCTTTTTCACAGGTGAAGAAAAGAAAGTAAGGATGAAAGGAAGGAAGATAGAAAATAAAGATGATATGAATAGGGCGTTAGTACTAGTGTTTGTGAAGGTGTGAGGGTGACACGAAGACTCTGGTTAAGGAGACTGAAGTAGACTTGTCTCTTGTTGGCAGACAAAGGTAAGGAAGGAAGGAAGGAAGGAAGACTGGAAATATGGATGGTGTGAGTAGGGTGTCAATGGGAAAGGTTGTTGAGGGGGTGAAGACGCTATGAAGATACTCGTTCCAGGGTTTCTTCTTTCTCTCTTTCCTTCTTTATCTTTATATCTTGCCTTTTTCCTTCCTTCTGTGTTCGCCTTGCTGGTGGTCCTGTAACTATTTTTCTTCTTACGGGAATACAAAATTTTCATCTCCGTTATTTTCTTCCTACCTTTCTTTTATTTTTTCCTTCCCTTTATCGCTCTTCTACAATACTTGGACTGAAGGAAAGGAAAGGAAAGGAAAGGAAAGGTAGACTAAAGGAAAGGAAAGAAAAAGAAAGGAAATGCAGACTGAAGGAAAGGAAAGGAAAGGAGAGGAAGGAAGGAAGGAAAAGAAAGGAAAGGTAGGCTGAAGGAAAGGAAAGGAAAGGAAAGGAAAGGAGAGGAAGGAAGGAAGGAAAAGAAAGGAAAGGTAGGCTGAAGGAAAGGAAAGGAAAGGAAAGGAAAGGAAAGATAGACTGAAGGAAAGGAAAGGAAAAGAAAGGAAAGGTAGGCTAAAGGAAAGGAAAGGAAGGAAGGAAGGAAGGAAAGAAGGAAGGAAGGAAGGAAGGCAGAAAATAACAGGTGGCGCAAGAGGAAGAGGACATGGGAAGGAGAAAGATACGAAATAGCTGAGATCGTAATATAAACCGTCGCGGGAGGAGGAGGAGGAGGAGGAGGAGAAGCACAGTATGGAGGAAGGAAGGAAGGGAGATATAAAGTAATGGGGATGTAAATTGGTGCTGTCATAAAGAGAAAGAGTAGTTACGGAATGGCAGGCACAATGAAGAATGCATGGAAGAGCGATGAGAGTGGGAAGGAAGGACGGAAGGAAGGAAGGAAGGAAAGAAAGAGAGTGGGAAGGAAGGAAGGACGGAAGGAAGGAAAGAGAGAAAGAGTGGGAAGGAAGGAAGGAGGGAAAGAAAGAGAGTGGGAATGAATGAATGAATGAATGAATGAAGGAAGGAAGGAAAGAAAGAAAGAAAGTAGCGGAGATGCAAATTGTCATAAAAAAGAAAAAAAATAAGACAAGCAAAGCAAACACAGAGGAATGAAGAAAGAAAGAAGGAAGGATATAAATAAAGATAGGAGAGAATGAATGAAGGAAGAAAGAAAAAGAAAGAAGGGAAAAAGAAAGAAAGGCTAACAAAGAAGATAAATGAAAAATAAAGAAAAAAGAAAGGATGAAAACGACGATATAAAATAGCCTCCATTTAACTCGTGCTATGCCATAAAAGGAGAGTTGAGGACGGCAGTGTGTGATGGGTGTGGACTAGACGCGGCGGGAGGGCTGCTGCAGGCCGTGGAGGAGAAGAAGGCCAGAAAGACACGGGAATGTATACAAATATCAGCCTCGTAAAAGAACATAACGCCAAATAGAGTAATAACAGAGATTGTGGCACAGACCGGGATGGATAAAAGGAAAGCTAGAAAGACGCGAGGGAATGAACGGAAGTCTCGTAAAAGCACATCAAGCCAAGCAGAGTCTTAACTGAGACTGGGGTACAGGCTGGGAGGGTTTATAAGGTAGAAAGAGACGACTTAACACGCAAGCACATCACGCCAAGCAGAATGTGGGAACAGATTGAGATACAGGCATGGAAGGATAAGGAGAGAGATAGAAAGAGACGAATGAATATATACAAACAGGAGTGTCTTACAAGCACATCAGGGCAGACATTTTGAGGTACAGGCAGGGAAGGTTTATAAGGAAGGTAGAAAGGGTCGGGAATGTATACAAACTAGAGTACATCACGCCAAGCAAAGTCCAGGCAGAGAGCAACGTGTAGGAAGGAAGGAAAGACTTATCGGGTAGGCAGAATAGAAGGTTGATAAGGAACGCATACAAACTGAAGGACTATAAAAGGACGTTATATCAAGCAAAGTCCAGGCAGAGAGCAACGTGTAGGAAGTAAGGAAAGGCTAGGAGGGAAGGCAGAACAGAGGGTTTATAGGGAACGCATACAAACTGAAGTACTATAAAAAGGTCGTTATATCAAGCGAAGGACAGGCAGAGTATAACGTGTGGGAAGGAAAGTAACACGTATTAGTGGCAGTAGATGGTGTTGCGTGCTAGAAAGGATAAGAAGGAAGGCAAAGAGAGATGGGAATGTTTAGAAATTGACGTGTATTACAAGCACATCAAACCAAGCGAAGGACAAGCAGAGTATAACGTGTTGAAAGGAAGGTAACACGTCTCAGTAGTAGTAGATCGTGTTACAAGCTGGAAAGGATAATATGGAAGGAATAAAGAGGCGGGAATGTATAGAAATTGAAGTCTATTACAAGCACATGAAGCAAAGCGAAGGACAAGCAGAGTATAACGTGTGGGAAGCAAGGCAACACGTCTCAATGGCAGTATATTGTGTTCTGAGAATCGTGCCACACTCAAGCCATCGCCAGAATGCTTCAAGAGGTGTCGAGTGGCTTCTTTTCACCCTCCCTCTTGCCCCAGCCTCATACCTTCCCTTAACTTTACCCTCTCTCCCCTCTCCTACCCTCCCCTCTTCCTCCTCCAGGAAGAGGTGAATTGTTTTCACTTCAGGGAACTAGACGTCCCTGCCCTGCATAGTCTCAGGTCACCCTTGGACAAGGTGTAATACCTGATCTGTCTCCCGTGCCAGGGTCACGGTGAAGCCTCTGGGCAGCAGCAGTGGTGGATTGGACTGCAGGCAGAGGATCTCTTTATGAGACAATGGCTGGAGTTCCAGGGTCTTAGTCAGCTGGACCGTGCCTAATTATTTAGGCCTGCGGTGTAGAGGAGTGTGGCGACCTCTACACTAAAAAAAGCCTCCCTGGGAACCAGTTGTCGGTGTGAGCTCCCCGTCCCTCCCCTCTATCGACGGTACTCCCATCCCTATTCTGCATAACAGCTGGTTCTTGTTTTCTCCTGAAAGATATGTCTTCCGTGGGCCATTTGAGGTTGTACCTCCCGGCTTCTAGGTGGAGTTTCTGAGGGTTTTTCTTATACTCAAGGAATATTTCAGTCTTTTGGTATCTCAGGAAGGGCGTCTGATACTCTCTAGAGTTGGTGGAGAACACCTGGTGACAGGTGCCACTGGCGAGGCCTCGAAAGGGTCGCAGAGTTGGGTTAGACGTTTCGGAAAGTGGGAACGAATTGCTGGTTCCTCTCCTCCCTTGCCAGCTCTGCTCTGTGTGACTACGCCGGCCCCGTTCTATGGGACAAAACTTCGAGGACAATAGCTGAAAAGCGCCGGGTTGTGAAAGTCTCTCTCGTGACCGAGGCTCAGGACAAGCGATTGGTCTTTGAGGCGTTTTCAAGACCCTGTGGGAGCGAACTCCCAGTGTTGGAGGCATCTAACACAGCAATCTAATTTCCATGCACAATTTTTATACAATTCAATTTATGGTCACAATTTAAGTTATTTCGAAAGCGCTTTTAATATTTGCCCAAACTGTTAACTCGCTTAAATTTCTAACAATGCCTTCGAACCTTAAGTGTGACATCTGTCCCGGACGTTTTGCAGCTCAGTTCTTCCAGCTGAGTAAAACTTGCCGCCTCTGCGTTCAAAGATTACATCTTCAGAAGGCTGTGACTGAATGGAAAGTCAAGCACAATGATCTTGAAAAGAAATTTGTAGCCTTTCAGGAATTTGTTTTAACTAATGTGGCAGTGACTCCACCATTGATGGTGGAGAGGCCCTCCACCGAGACTGTGCCCTCTCCAGACGACCCTCCTGCTTCACGGGAGGACGTGTTACCTGCCTCACAGGTTGACTCCCAGCCTGCCTCACAGGCTAACCCCCAGCCTGCCTCACAGGCTAACCCCCAGCCTGCCTCACAGGCTAACCCCCAGCCTGCCTCACAGGCTAACCCCCGGCCTGCCTCACAGAACAACCGCCAGCCTGCCTCACAGGCTGACCCCAGCCTGCCTCACAGGCTAACCCCCAGCCTGCTTCACAGGCTAACTCCCAGCCTGCCTCACAGGACAACTTCCAGCCTGCCCCACTTAACGCTTCTCTTCCTGCTTCACAGGATGTCGGGCTCCAACCTGTAAGGAATGGAGCCAAACCGAAGCAGGCAACCAAGGATTTACTGACCCCCACTACCTTCAATAGGTTCCAGGTGCTGGCAGACACCATGGAGGATGAGTTCGAGACTCGCCTAGTTGGGGACTCCATGGTGCGTGGCCAGCTGGTTGAGTTCTGTGGTCGTTCATCAAACGGCCGCAGAAAACGTTACTGCTATCCAGGTGCCAGACTGGACGACATCACCGCAGCGTGCGATGATGTCACGAGAAATGCCGACCGAAACACCCTCTTTGTCATTCACGCGGGGACAAATGACGTAAAGACAACCCTTTCTGAGGAACTGCTTGAGAAATACCGCCGCATGATCAAGCAGTATAAATGTAAAACGGATGCCAGTAACATCATAATCTCAGGAATCCTCCCGAGGGTCGGTGCCGAATCTAGCTTTTACAGTAAGGCCTTCAGCACAAACAACAGACTTCAGTCCCTTTGCTCACAAGAAAACGTCCAGTTCGCTAACTTGTGGAACAATTTTGACTACGATTCAGACTTGTTCCTTCCTGATGGCATCCACTTAAACCCTGTTGGAGCAGCCCGTTTCGGGAGGCTGCTCTGTGACCAAGTGGCTCTTCGAAAGCCAAAAAACGCGGAGGCGAGAACACCAGCAGCTCCACCGTAAGGGAGCACTCAACCCGCAAAACTCCCGACTCGAATCACATTAAAGCTTGCTATGTAAACGCTCGTAGCCTACGTAACAAATTTGAAGACTTAGAAGTCCTCGCAGCTACAAATCATTATCACATCATCGGAGTCACAGAATCTTGGATAGACACTTCAAATAGAGATTTCATTGCGGAATATAGATTACCGGGTTATACCATCTTTAGTCATGAAAGAGAGAACAGACAGGGTGGAGGCGTTATCTTTTATATCCACAACTCTCTCCATCCAGTATCCGTGAAAACAGATATTATAACCAATGTAGACACGGTCTTCATTGAAATTAAAAATAAATCTCGTAAAATAGTAATTGGACTTATCTACAGACCGCCAAGGCAGACTCTTGATATCGACCACGCATTAAGTGAATTATTATTAGAAACAAGTAGCAGTTGCGAGGCAGTAATTGTTGGGGACTTTAACTTGCCAGTGAAAAGATGGGGTGAACTGTTGAACTGTCATACAGGGCTCGACCTGTACACAAATTTACTAGAAAGTGATTTGCATCAACACGTTCAAGAACCGACTCGGGAAAATAATATACTTGACCTTATCTTTTCAACGACAGCTGATCTAGTTAACGAAGTAAATGTTGGTCCAATTTTTAGTTCTAGCGATCACCGAACAATCACATTCAGCATCAATATGAAAGAAAGTAAAGTAACTCCTAGTAAAGAAAAGGTGCCTGATTATCAGAGAGCGAATTTCGTAAGACTCCGATCAATTCTAACTAATTCTGACTGGACTGAAATCACGGCGGAAACAGATATTGATAAATCTTGGGGGGGCCTTCACCACAATATTGAACAATGCCATAAGCATATGCGTATCCTATCGTAACAGACGTTCAGCTTCTAAGAAGAAACCCTAATGGTGGAATAACGAAATTCAAAATAGCCTATCTCTTAAAAATGCGTATACAGTAGATACATATCAACTCAGAGCGAGGCTGACAAACTAGAGTTGGACAGAACTCGCCGCGAAACCAAGAAATTAATAAAACGAAGCAAGAAAAATCTTGAAGAATATATAGCGGAAACACGTAAATCTAATCCTAAAGAATTTTTTAGCTATGTAAATAATAAAAAGTCACTCACTTGTGGTATCGGACCGCTTGCTAATGAAAATGGTAACCACACGAACGATGAAAATGAAATGGCTACAATCCTAAATAACTTTTTCGCATCCGTATTTAACGTATTAAACGTATTAAACCGTATTAAATCCGTATTAAACGAAGATTGTTTATCACCTCAACCGCCGGAGGTTAGAAGGGCCGAAAAGATGTTAAGTGGCGTGCTCATCGTAGAAAGTGACATTTTACGCACAATTGAAAAGATTAAAGTAAGCAAAGCTCCTGGTCCAGACAAAATTACCCCTAGGGTCTTAAAAGAAATCAAACATCAAATATGTAAACCGCTCTCCATCATATTCAATAAATCTTTAACAGCTGGAAAAGTTCCGTCGGATTGGAAACTTGCACCAATTTTCAAAAAGGGGGACAAGTCTCATCCAGGAAACTATCGACCAATTAGCCTGACATCTATTGTTTGTAAGTTAATGGAGACAATCATTCGCGACAATATGGTGAAATTCTTCGAAGAAAATAATATAATATATAATTCGCAACATGGCTTCCGTAGTAAACGTTTGTGTTTGACTAACTTACTTGATTTTTTTCACTATATTTTTGAGGTGTTCGATGATCAGTAGATATCATATATCTGGATTTTCAAAAGGCATTTGATAAGGTCCCCCACCAACGATTGCTCAGCAAACTACTGGCGCACGGTATCTCGGGTAACATTCACAATTGGCTTGCGGACTGGCTCTCTGAGCGGAAACAGAGAGTAGTTCTAAACGGTGTTACATCTAACTGGCTCGATGTCAAAAGCGGCATACCTCAAGGATCAGTGCTTGGCCCCATGCTCTTCTTAATTTATGTTAATGATATCGATGATGGGCTCACTTGCAAAGTATCAAAATTTGCTGATGACACAAAAATTGCTAGTAAAGTAACTGCGACACTCGACGAAGAAGCTTTACAATCAGATCTAGATCGACTTGCACGTTGGGCCAGTCAATGGCAAATGAAATTTAACGTTGACAAATGTAAAGTGTTGCACATCGGAAAAAATAACAATCGCGTTCGGTACGTAATGAATGGCCAACAACTTTCTGCAGTAAGTAAAGAAAAGGATCTTGGAATCACTATATCAAGCGATTTAAAGCCCGGTCAGCATTGTTCAGAGGTAGTTAAAACTGCAAACAAATTGGTTGGCTTCATCGGACGAGTCTTTAATAATAAATCGGAAAAAGTAATATTAAAACTGTATAATTCGTTGGTTCGACCCCGTCTAGAGTACTGTGTACAGTTTTGGTCTCCCTTCTACAGAAAAGACATAGAAAAGTTGGAACGGGTCCAATGAAGAGTAACAAAGATGATGCCTAGGTTGAGAAATTTGTCATGTGAGCAAAGGCTTAAAGAAGTAAATTTATTCAGCCTATCAAAACGAAGAATGCGAGGCGATCAAATAGAAGTGTTTAAAATGTTTAAAGGATTCAGTGATATTAATGCGGAAGATTACTTTACAATTGATCGATCAAATAGAACAAGAAGAAATCACAATTTGAAGATAAGTGGTAAAAGATTCTCGTCGCACGAAGCTAAACACTTCTTCTTCAATCGAGTTGTTAATGTTTGGAACTCTCTACCTTGTGATGTCGTTGATAGTACAACAGTTACGGCCTTCAAGAATAGATTAGACAAGTGTTTTGAATCCAACCAGCAACTAAGATATTACTCATTGTCGTAATAACGTTAAGTTCTTTCGAATACTGGTGTCCTTGTCCGCTTTTATCGCGCGGTTAGTGGTAGCAGTAATCGTAGTTCTTTCCTCTTTCCTACATAAATTCCATGGAGTTTTTCCATGCTGCATGGTTCTTTTTCCTTTCCTGCCAGCTTTGGCTGGAGGGATGGGGGGGTGGGGAGGAGCCTTCGCCTTTGCTGTCCTTCATCTTCCACCTTTGATTAGATAGTTAGTGTAGCTTGTCACAAACAACCTCGTAAGGACCAGCAGGTCTGCTGTTGTTTGTTCTTCCTTTGTGTTCCTTTGTGTTCCTCCTCTCCTCCTCGTCCTCCTCGTCTCCCTTATCCGCCATCATGAAGTTAAGAGTGTGGTGTCTTGAGTTAGAGTATTGTGTTCGTCACCATTTAGACGAATGACCCACTTGTTGCTTCATCACGGCCTTTAGAGCGCTTGCTACCTCCTACTCAGGGTACTTCTGTTTGTGTGTGTGTGTGTGTGTGTGTGTGTCAACGTCCCTCATATGTCAGGATGAAAGAGGAGGAGGAGGAGGAGGAGGAGAGAGAGAGAGAGAGAGAGAGAGAGAGAGAGAGAGAGAGAGAGATCCTCTGAGTGTGGGGGGAATGACCCACTGACGGGCTTTACATTTAAACCTGTTTGGCTTTTTAATTATTCACCTTCTTACTTTCTACTACAGTTATTCATTTTCTTTATCATTTCATCTGCTTGTCTTCCTTTATTATCTTGCTATTACGTGTGTGTTTTCTGCGCTAGTTAACTTTTTATGTTTTACCGTTTACCTTCTTCCAGTATGCAGGTTGTTGCTGTGTGTGTGTGTGTGTGTGTGTGTGTGTGTGTGTGTGTGTGTGTGTGTGTGTGTGTGTGTGTGCGTGCGTGCGTGCGTGCGTGTCTCGTGCAGTAAGCAGATATCGTTCCTTGTCACGCCTTCCCTCCTTTTTCTTTTCATTATTTATCTTTTATATTCATAATTTATCTTTTATTCATTTAATTTTATTCATTTTATTTTTTATTTTTTTTATTCATTTTAGTTTTTATTCCTCATTATTTTCAGTTGTGTCCCTTCTTTCATTATCAATCTTTTTTCATTATTATTCACCATTATCCATCATTATTCATTCTTATTCATCTCTCATCCATTCATATCTTTCATTCGTCTTTCCCTATTCGTCTCTATCCATTTATTTATGTCTTGTCGTGTTCATTCATCTCCTTTTGAACGCTTGTCATCTTGAACGCTTAAAGTCCTTGAGCGAGTCTAGGAATGGTGACGAAAACAAAACCGTATACGAAAGAAAAAAAAAACAAACAAATGCACTTCAGTTATTAAATTAAAAGACAACAAAGTGCTTTCAACATAAATAAAGCCTAATAATGCCTCGCACACGTTAACTTATTTATGCTTTAGTCGTAAGTACCTGCCCACCCTTCCCAGGCTGCCACACACCTGCCTGCCTCACGGGTTGTTGCATGATTTAGTTGTTTGTGCCTTTACGTTGCTCAAAGACACAGACACAGACACACCCTGAGAGCAAGCTGTGTCTTTAGTCGTAGAGGAATGGCTGGTCTGGGTTGGTTTCCTCTTTCCTGGCGATGTTAAGGTCATTTTCGCATTTCTTTGTCTATGTATTTTTCTTTATTTTGTTCTCGTGAATTATTTTCCATGTGCAACCGCATGGTGCAGAAGTTACTATTACTCCCATGGAAACACTACAACAACCATTATGAAAGCCTAGTCAAATGTAGGCATGTTCGTAAGCCCTGAATGTTTGAGAATATGCGCCAAAGACTCTCACTTCAATAATATCCGCCTCTTGCAGACTCCTTACGTTCATATGTTCTTCTGTTCTTATAATTATGCGACTGTCGCTCTCCTGCTACTGTCGGCGCGCCACATGTTTTATTCATAAGATTTTCTTCAGTAGTTTTATGACCCTGGTGGTGGTTTGACCCTTCCTCTGTATCGCGAACCTAAAACAACACGATTCATCTTGGCCTTGGAATAGTTGATGTGAGGCCAGTGCCGACCTGTGTCCTGTCCTTCTGCTCCTGCCTGCCGCGTTCTTCTCCTCCCCACAGCCTCGCTACTGCTGTCTCTCTCTCTCTCTCTCTCTCTCTCTCTCTCTCTCTCTCTCTCTCTCTCTCTCTCTCTCTCTCTCTCTCTCTCTCTCTCTCTCTCTCTCAGTTCATCTCTCTCTCTCTCTCTCTCTCTCTCTCTCTCTCTCTCTCTCTCTCTCTCTCTCTCTCTCTCTTCAGTCCAGTCTTTCATATTTCCGACTCCTTCACTATGTATAATTCCTGTTTCCTCTCGCCCTGTTCTTTACTTTTCTACTCGTATATAATTTCATAGACGGAACGTACTATACCCTTCCTTTCCTCTTATATTCAGTTCAGGTTTTCCTATTTAATCTAACGTGTGAAAGGTCTTCCTCATTTTAATTTAACATCTGACTTTCACTCGTCAACTGTCCTTCATCTTTTCGTATGTAATTTAATAGACGGAGCGAATATATCATCTGCTATTCCCTTCACATTCCTCTTTTATTCATTTCAGCATTTCCTATTTAAATAACGTGTGTCTGAAGCGGATTTTTCTATTGTTGTTTTACTTCTTTTCGTGTATAATTTCATAAACGGAACGAATATTTCATCTATAACCTTCACTTTCCTCGCCTCTCGCATTCAATCCAATATTTCCTATTTCATATAGCTTGTGTAAGGTAGCTATTCATGTTGCAAGGACCTCGTTGTCTTCTTGAATTAACAGCTGACTTTCACTCGTCGACTGTTCTTTCATCTTTTCTTATGTAACTTAATAGCCGGAGCGAATATTTCATCTGCTGTTCCCTTCACTTTCCTCTTTTATTCAATCTAACATTTCCTATTTAATATCACGTGTGTCTAAAGATCATTGGTTTATTGTTTCTTTACTTTTCCTCTCTTATTTAATTTCACAGACGGAACATTTATTTCATCATCTACGCCCTTCCCTCGCTTCTCACATTCAACATTTCCTACTTTATTTAACGAGTGTAAAGTATTCATGTTGCAAGCAGGGAGAACTCCCCTTCTGGCTGCCGACCCGAGAGGTGTCTTGATAACTCCTCGAACCTCTTTCTTCTTAATTTCTGCAACATTCGCGGTCTTCGCTCTAATTTTCATTCTGTGGAACATCATCTCTCCTCCTCTAAACCTCACCTTCTCTTCCTTATCGAAACACAGGTTTCTGAGGCTACTGACAGCAATCTCTACTCTGTTCCCTCCTACTATCTCTATCCTAAATTTCAATCCAAAGCTGGATGTTGCGCCTACGTGCGCAACGACATCACTTGCTCTCGTGCCCACGACCTTGACTCTTCTGAATTTTCCACCATCTGGCTAAGACTTCATTGTCATTCTATTACTAAATACATCTGTGCTGTTTATCTATCACCCAACTCTACCAACTATGTAAAATTCTTTGACTATTTGAATTCTAAAGTGGAACACATCTTGACCCACTCTCCCTTCGCTGAAATCTCCATCCTAGGAGATTTCAATGTTCACCACCAGCTTTGGCTTTCATCCTCTTTCACTGACCATCCTGGTGAACAAGCCTACAACTTTGCTATCCTCAACGACCTAGAGCAGTTGGTCCAGCACCCTACACGTATTCCCGACCGTCTTGGAGACCGGCCCAACATTCTAGACCTCTTCCTTACCTCAAACCCTTCTTCTTATTCTGTCAAACTGTTCTCTCCGTTGGGCTCCTCCGATCACAATCTTATTTCTGCATCCTGTCCTATCGCTCCTGTACACCCTCTGGACCCACCGAAGAGGCGATGCTTCTGGCATTTTGCTTCAGCTCGGTGGGACGACCTGAGGATGTACTTTTCCGATTTCCCGTGGAATGATTATTGCTTCCAGGATAGAGACCCCTCTGTGTGTGCTCAGCGCATCACAGAGGTGATTGTCTCTGGAATGGAGGCATACATTCCTCGTTCTTTCTCTACTCATGCTAAAAAGCCTTGGTTTAATCACACTTGTTCTCGTGCTGTCAATGATAGAGAGGTAGCTCACAAAAGGTACCAGAGCCTTCAAACTAATGCTAATTATGAACTTTACATTTCTGCCCGAAATCGTGCCAAATCTATTCTCCGACTAACCAAAACTCTTTCATTATTAGAAAATGCCAAAACCTTGCTTTCTCTAACTCTTTCCGTGACTTCTGGCATCTAGCCAAAATATCTCCTCCAACTTCACTTCTTCATCTTTCCTCCACTCTCAGTCCTGACGGCAACACTGCCGTCTCATCTATCTCTAAGGCTGAACTCTTCTCAATTTTTTCTAAAACTCCACTCTGGACGATTCTGGGCATATTCCTCCTACTCATCCCCCTCAGACTCCTTTATGCCTGTTATAAAGATTCTTCAAACTGATGTTTCCTATGCCCTCTCTGGCCTCAATCCTCAGAAGGCTTATGGACCTGATGGAGTGCCTCCTATTGTCCTTAACAACTGTGCCTCCGTGCTGTCACCCTGCCTGGTCAAACTCTTTCGCCTCTGCCTGTCAACATCTACCTTTCCTTCTTGCTGGAAGTATGCCTTCATACAGCCTGTGCCTAAGAAGGGTGACCGCTCCAATCCCTCAAACTACCGTCCTATAGCTTTACTTTCTTGTCTATCTAAAGCTTTTGAATCAGTCCCAACCGGAAGATTCAAAAGCAGCTTTCCACTTCTGACCTTCTATCTGATCGCCAGTATGGGTTCCGCAATGGGCGTTCTACTGGTGATCTCCTAGCCTTCTTAACTGACTCTTGGTCATCCTCTCTTAGCCGTTTCGGTGAAACTTTTGCTATTGCGCTGGACATATCAAAAGCTTTTGATAGGGTCTGGCACAAATCTTTGCTTTCCAAACTACCCTCCTACGGTTTCTATCCTTCTCTATGTACCTTTATCTCCAATTTCCTTTCTGACCGTTCTATTTCTGCCGTGGTAGACGGTCACTGCTCTTCCCCTAAATCTATTAACAGTGGTGTCCCACAGGGTTCTGTCCTATCTCCCACTCTTTTTCTGTTGTTCATTGATGATCTTCTTTCCAAAACGAACTGTCCTATCCATTCCTACGCCGATGATTCCACTCTGCATTACTCAACTTCTTTTAATAGAAGACCCACCCTACAGGAACTTAACGACTCAAGGCTGGAGGCTGCAGAACGCTTAGCCTCAGACCTTACTATTATTTCCGATTGGGGCAAGAAGAACCTGGTGTCCTTCAACGCCTCAAAAACACAGTTTCTCCACCTATCCACTCGACACAATCTTCCAAACAACTATATTCTTTGACAACACCCAGCTATCACCTTCCTCAACACTAAACATCCTCGGTCTATCCTTAACTCAAAATCTCAACTGGAAACTTCATATCTCATCTCTTACTAAATCAGCTTCCTCGAGGCTGGGCGTTCTGTACCGTCTCCGCCAGTTCTTCTCCCTGCACAGTTGCTGTCCATATACAGGGGCCTTGTCCGCCCTCGTATGGAGTATGCATCTCATGTGTGGGGGGGCTCCACTCACACAGCTCTTCTGGACAGAGTGGAGGCTAAGGCTCTTCGTCTCATCAGCTCTCCTCCTCATACTGATAGTCTTCTACCTCTTAAATTCCGCCGCAATGTTGCCTCTTTCTATCTTCTATCGATATTTCCACGCTGACTGCTCTTCTGAACTTGCTAACTGCATGCCCTCCCGCGGCCCCGCTGCACTCGACTTTCTACTCATGCTCATCCCTATACTGTCCAAACCCCTTATGCAAGAGTTAACCAGCATCTTCACTCTTTCATCCCTCACGCTGGTAAACTCTGGAACAATCTTCCTTCATCTGTATTTCCTCCTGCCTACGACTTGAACTCTTTCAAGAGGAGGGTATCAGGACACCTCTCCTCCCGTATTTGATCTTGCTTTCGGCCACCTCTTTTGTTTCTTTTTTAGGAGCAGCGAGTAGCGGGCTTTTTTTTATTATTGTTTTCTTTTTGTGTGTGCCCTTGAGCTGCCTCCTTTGTTGTAAAAAAAAAAAAAAAAAGAGCACCTCGTTGTCATTTACATATAACAGCTGAAGTGCATGTGTCAACTGTTCTTTCTCGTATTTAAATTCATAGAAGGAACGACTTTTTTTCTGCTATAGCCTTTCCTCTCTTCTTGCCCTCGCTTCAAGATTTCCTATTTAATCTAACTATAATCCTTCATGTGATTCCTATTTGTCTGTTGTTCCTTTTCCTCTTGTATTCTATATAGACAACGAGCATTTCATCTCCTGTAGCCTTTCCGCTCTACTCGCATTCAGTCCAACGTCTAAGTAATCTAACTGTGCTCCTTTATGCCGTGTCGTATATACATGATCCCTTATTTCCTCTCCTGCCACCCCGACCTGTTGCTATACTTTTCCCCTCCTATATTATTTCAAAGACGGATCGAGTATTTCATCTGCTATAGCCTTCACCTTCCTCTCGCATTCAATCCAACGTCTATTTAATCTAACTGTACTCCTTTATGCCGTGTCGTATATAGGCTACATGATCCCCTATTTCCTCTCCCGCCACCCCGACCTGTTGCTGCCTCTCTCTCTCTCTCTCCCTGCTCTCCCTGCCCTCCTTCCGCCCCTTCCCCGCGCCCCCCGTCCCCTCCACCAGAGTCTTTACGCCCCGCACTCTGCCTCCTGCCCCCCAGAGAACAGTCAGTCGCCGCCGCGTAAACTCGGGCCGAAGTAACGACCAGCCGAGTCTTACATTGTTTCCGGTGTCGACGAGAGAGAGAGAGAGAGAGAGAGAGAGAGAGAGAGAGAGAGAGAGAGAGAGAGAGAGAGAGAGAGAGAGAGAGAGAGAGAGAGAGATGGGAGGGATTGGGGTGAGGGGTGAGGATGCTGCTGCTGTTGTTGTTGTTGTTGTTGTTGTTGTTATTCCTCGACGTTGGTTTGAGTTTAGGATGTATACATATTTATTTCATGGTCTGTTTGTTTGTGTGTGTGTTTTTTACCTTACATATACATTAGTTAGTTTGTGTTTGTTTTGTGTAGTTTGTTTGTCTGTTTGTGTTTTTTTTTCTCTACATGTATTCTGGTTAGTAAGTTTTATCATACGTATTCATCCTTAGGTCTAATGTGTGTGTGTGTGTGTGTGTGTGTGTGTGTGTGTCGGTGGGTGTGTGGGTGTGGGGGGTCGGGTGTTAGAGAAAGAGACAGAGACAGACAGACAGACTAACAGCGAAACAGGAAGACACAGACCCGAACAGAAAATAAAGAGAAAGAAAGACAATGACAAAGAGATAAAGAGAGACGGCGAGGGCTAAAGACTTTGGAACTGGGGCCAAAGAGGAAGGGCAGGCTAGGGTCGTGAGCCCCCCCACCACACACACACACACACACACACACCACCACCACCACCACCACACACACACACACACACACACACACACACACATACACACACCACCACCACCACCACACACACACACACACACACACACACACACACACGAGTTGGCAAGTCAAGGAAATATTGTGATTACGTCGCGGCCACCACCACCACCACATACAACAACAACCCTGGAAGTAATATGTTTGGGTGGCGCACCCGACTTTGGACAACTTCCCCCTTCCCTTTTTCTTCTGTTTCTTCTTTTTCTTCTTCTTCTTTACCTTGGTCTTGGGAATGAAGGAAAAGAAGTCCGCTGTGTCGGTACGTAGAGGAGGAGGAGGAGAGGAGAGGAGAGGAAGAGGTGGAGGAGAGGAGGAAGAAGGGGAAGGAGAAGAAAAAGGGGAAGAGGAAGAAGGGGAGGAAAAAGAAAGAAAAAGAAAGAAAGAAAGAATGAAACAAAGAATAAGTTCAAGAAGAAGAAGAAGAAGAAAAGATGATGAAGAGCAGAAGAATAATAAAAAGGAAATAAATAAAATGAGGAAGAAGTAAACAATAACAAGAACTCCACCACCACCACCACCACCACCACCAACAACAACAACAACAACAACAACAACAAGTGGAAGAAGAGGAGGAAAAGAATGACCGAGTAGTCGTTGGATCCGGCAGAACTTAGATTAACAAAGACGCGCGTTCGAAGAGATGTGAAAACTGTGCGTCTCTTTTTTCTTTCTCCTTTACTTGGTCTCGGAAATGAAGGAAAAGAAGTTTGTTGTGTCGGTGCGCTGAGGGAAAGAAGAAGAGGAGGAAGAAGAGGAGGAGGAGGAAAATGAAGGAAAGGAAGTTTGTTGTGTCGGTGCGCTGAGGGAAAGAAGAAGAGGAAGAAGAAGAGGAGGAGGAGGAAAATGAAGGAAAAAAAGTTTGTTGTGTCGGTGCGTTGAGGGAAAGAAGAAGATGAAGAGGAGGAGGAGGAGGAGGAGGAGGAGGAGGAGGAGGAGGAGGAGGAGGAGGAGGAGGAAGAGGAAAAGAATCAGAAAGATCTTAAATTGACAAGGCTGCATATTATGATAAATAGAAGAATCGTATATTAGCACAACTATGCACAATTATTTCATTTATCCACTCACCGCAGGCTCAAGGGTTAATGTGACGGAGATGAGCACCGAGGCCACGCGCAGCTATAGCTTATGCCCCCAACTTTACCTCTCTTTGACCTCTCTTTTGGCCACTCATTGATACTTTCTTATTATATACTAAGTAGGAACTGGGACTAGCGTTTTTTTTTTTTTCTCATTTAATTTTGCTTTAGCTGCTTCCTCTACTGTAAAAAAAAACAAATAGCTTGCATGTTCACCTGGCTCTCCCGACTAAGGTGTGTTCGCGTAATGGTGTTCACAGGTGTTATAACAGGTGTCGCCGCTGACGGGCCGGCGCGCGGGGCTCAATTTGCCGAGGACAGCCCGTGATCAGAGTGAAGGAGTGACGCGTCCACGACTTGTTTATTTACATCGATTTTTCATCTCTCTTGCATATCAGCTAAGATTTCTTGGGTAATTTATTAGGCACTGTCCTCCTCCTCCTCCTCCTCCTCCTCATCATCATCATCATCATCATAATCATAATCATCACCATCATCCTCTATCCTGTTTGTCACGAATGCAAAATAAAGTCTTTCTGCTTTGAGAGAGAGAGAGAGAGAGAGAGAGAGAGAGAGAGAGAGAGAGAGAGAGAGAGAGAGAGAGAGAGAGAGAGAGAGAGAGAGAGAGAGAGAGAGAGAGAGAGAATCATTAGCTACCACATTACAAATTCCCTCCCAAACGTTATCCAGCTCTCTCTTAATTAACATCAGTATACTCGTCCTGCTCCGGTAGAGGTTCTCATTTCACCTCTCAACCTGTTTTCCTGTCGGTTCTGTCTGCTTGAGTTCTTGGGACGGAAAAATCGCATGTTCTTAAGCTGTACACACTCTTCTCAGTCTGTTC
>NW_026111942.1:1507643-1560143 GCF_024679095.1 Eriocheir sinensis
CCCTGATTTCCACTATAACAAGGCAGTTTCATTAGAGATCATAGGAGGCGGAAGCGTCTCTAAGAATACCAACTTCAGGCTCTTCATATAAATCAGTCTTCTTTCTGCGTGTAGATATTATACAACATGTCTTTCCCTTTGCATCTGCTATGTGTGTGTGTGTGTGTGTGTGTGTGTGTCACCCTAACCACCACTTTCAGTGTCCTCGACCTGCCTCCCTTCTTCCTCGCCGCCCGCTGCTCTGTTACCATCTCCAGTTTTCGCCTCTCTGTCCTCTATCTCTTCCATTCTTACTCGTCAGTCAGTGGCTACACGTGAATAAACTTGTTCAGTGAAAGGGTTAGAGCAGAGCTCAAATCAAACGACGGAAGAGCGGGAGCGTAGTGACGCAGTGAGCCAGACGTGTCATAACTAACCGGTCATACTAGCAAGATAAGAAAAACGAAACAAAAAGCATTATATATGTGTAGGCGTATATAAAACTGAGTTCTATCATTGTTTCGTAATTTTAGTATGCACAAAAACCATTGTACGAGATGAACCGCCCTTGGTTAGTATTAGTACAAGGATCTCCCGCCAACTCGTGTTTCGCTGCTGCATGGCCTGTGCTCCTTTCGCCTGTTCCTGCCGTCAACATGTCAGCTTTCATGATCAGTGAGCTTCTTGCCGGTGATGGTGGTGAGTTCCAAGGTGCAGTGTCTGCCTGGGAAGTTGCCCTGACACTACACGTGCGATAGATAATCAGTTATTTGGATATATTTTGAAACCTCTAGCTCCCCATAGTCGGGTGCTTGACACTACACGTGCGATAGATACAATCAGTTGTTTGGATATATTTATGAAGTTCATAGTTCACTTACACTTGGCGGGAAAAAAAGAACACAGCAGGAAAAGATAAATGAAAACAGCAAGTGTAACAGTAGGAAACAAACAAAAGGACAGAAAAGGAAATGATGAAAGACCAAACTAGGCTAGAGTGAAGAAAACGAAGGACAAGAAAATAGAAAAGCAAACAAGAGATTAGGCAAAGTGTACGGAGAAACAGAGCCTGGTGCGGCGTGAAGTAATAAGTGTGCAGAGTGGAGCATCTAAGTGTGCAGGAAGTATTATAAAGTGGAGCATCTAACTGTGCATTGAAGTATTAAGTGTGCAAAGTGGAGCATCTATGTGCAGAGTGAAATGTTATATATGCAGAGGGAGCATCTATGTGCAGAGGAAATGTTATATATGTACAAAGTGGAGCATCTATGTGCAGAGGAAATGTTATATAAGTGTGCAAAGTGGAGCATCTAAGGTGCAGAGGAAATGTTATATAAGGTGCAGAGGGAGCATCTACTACGTGCGCAGAGTGAAGTATTATGTGCAGAGTGGAGCATCCAAGTGTGCAGAGGAAGTATTAATTATGTGCCAGAGTGAAGTATTAATTAAGTGTGCAGAGGAAGTATTATGTGTGCAATGAAAGCATCTACTATAGGTGTGCAGAGGGAGCATCTATGTGCAGAGGAAGCATTATGTGCAGGGAGGTATAAGTGTGAAGAAGAACCAAGCAGGAGCCATGAAGGATACAAAACGGAACAGTTCAGAAGAGGATGAGGAAGAAGAAGGCGTGCTTGTTACAGCTAACGAGGTGGCTGCTGGCCTGCCAGCGGGGCCGTGGATCTGCTGCCGAGCAGGGCTGCGTGTGTGCCCTGAGGATTAACTGACTACTCCATCAGGCCCTCCCCCGCGAACACAAGGTAACGTGCCCCTCGTGCCTGTTCCTGCACCCATGTACTCTTGCGTGCCCAGACAGACTCTTACAGACTAATATGCTTGTCGCTGCGGACTACACACTTGCCTGCCCCTACAGACGCTTGCTTGCTTGCCCTTACAGTATCTACAGACACACTTGCTTACCCTTACAGACTTGCTTGCCCTTACTGACTATACAGCCTACAGACATGAAGACACTATAGCCTACAGACATAACTGACTATACAGCCTACAGACACTTGCTTGCCCTTAGACCACATATTAACTTGCCTACCTGTACAGTCTCTAACTTGGTTCCTCTACAGAGTATGCAGATTCAACAGCCTCTATCTTGCTTGATTCTGCCGACCAGTCACCTCCCGTCCCCTTGCAAGCCGGGAGACAAGTGTGACAGGCTGACGTGTGTGTGTGTGAGAGAGAGAGAGAGAGAGAGAGAGAGAGAGAGAGAGAGAGAGAGAGAGAGAGAGAGAGAGAGAGAGAGAGAGAATTCGCAACTATCCTACTTTTGATTGACGATGCAGGACGAGCGATGTTAAGCCCCCCCCCAAAAAAGTGACACCGTTGGCGACACACACACACACACACACACACACACACACACACACACACACACACACACACACACACACACAGTAGTAACTCTCTCTCTCTCTCTAACATCGTAACATCAACACCTGCCACCATTCTCTCTCTCTCTCAGATCGTTAACTCATATCTTATCACACAAACTCGCCGTGTCCTTTAAGTTCATTTTCCACAGCTCGTCACGGCGTCTCTTCACTCCTCAAATAAGGTTAACATTATTAGTGCGAATGTTCTGCAATGTGCTCACAATACGAAAATATTGATTTCCATGGAACCGTGCAAGGGATTTATACAAAAATGATAATAAAAAGTAGTGTAGACTCAAATTTGTTCATATAAAACATACACCTAAATATCTTGTTTTGAGCTATTTGCAAGTTCTTGAGAAAGGAGGGCCATGTATATGCCCACACTAATACACAATATATGAAATGAGGATAACATAACGTGTAATACATGCGGACAAGTGCTTCTGGTGTAGAATTGTTTCTTATTCTATATAAAATACCACACATCCTAGACAACTTAGTCACAACAGAGTTAATTTGATATTTCCAATTAATATTATCATCTATGAAAATGCCCAAAAATTTAGTATAACTTACTCTCTCCAACTGTGTTCCCTCAAGTGTCACAGGCGGCATGTTAACTGTGACTGACCGATTTTGAAAGACTATATAATTAGTTTTTGTAACATTCAGACTTAGCTTATTATTTTTTATCCATTTGTAAATAGCTTCTAATTCAGTACAGAGATTTATATGTAAAACATCAATATTCTCATCATCCAATAATAAATTAGTATCATCAGCATAAATGGTGTAATTGAATTTAGTACTTGCATTAATAATGTCATTTATATAAACGAGGAAAAGAATTGGTCCTAAGATAGATCCTTGCGGTACACCCTTGTTGATTGGCTTGAAAGAAGAATAGTTTGAATTATAGTACACAGCTTGAAACCCATTTGTGATATAACTTTCGAATAATTTTAAAGAAACACCCCTAACACCAGAGTTACTAGGTTTACTTAAAAGAATCTTGTGAGACAGCGAATCAAAAGCCTTAGATAGGTCCAGAAAAACTCCAGCTAAATAATGTTTCTTTTCTAAACATTTATAAACATTAGAGGAAAATTGCAAAATAGCTGATTCAGTTGAACGGCCTGATCGAAAGCCATGTTGACAGTCTGTAAATAAATTATTCTGTTCAATGAAATTGACAAGAGGAGTTGATAGAGCCTTTTCAAAAAGTTTACCAAAAGCTGGAAGGACAGATATAGGTCTATAATTATTTATGTCATTTTTATTTCCAGATTTGAATAGTGGAACCACTTTGGCTTTTTTAAGTTCGTCCGGGAAAATTCCTTTTTTGAAAGTAAGATTAATAATGTGTGCTAATGGCAGGGATATAAGGTTGGCAGTGTGTTTTAAGTCATAAGGTGATATTTCATCAAACCCGGCAGAAGACGTTTTTAGTATTTTAAGGTATTTTCAATTTCAATTTGTGTAACAGGTGACAAGTAAAACGAGCAATTAGGCGAGTCCTGTAAATATCTAATAAATTCATCGCCAACATCAGCACTGTTCTGACCACCAAGCTTCAAGAAATGATCATTGAATTTATTTGAAATATCAGGGCAATCAATGGTTATATTTTTTTGCATTAGAGGATCTACCAAGAATTCTATTTATGAATCTCCATTGTGATCTCTGATTACCTTGGTTGTTAATTAATTGGTCTTGATTATATTTCTTTTTTGCATCTTTCAAAAGTGACGTTAGTTTATTTCTATATCTTTTATATTGTTCCTGGAAAGTTAAAGGCCTTTTATTTGCTAGTTTTTCAAGTCTGTTTTTTTTTCTCTAATGCTTTTCCTCAAAGCTGGTGTGATGTGGGGACTACGCTCCTTTTTACAGTTTAATTTAACTATTTGTTTCTGGAAAACATTTGTCACAGTAATTTTTAAATTTAAGATAAAATAAATCATAAGCATTATTAGGACATGTACAATTTAGTATATCAGACCAATTAGTTTGTAAAAGAATGTTACAAAACTCTACTAGGGAGTTTTGATCTAGTGTTCTTGTAATATAGGCGGGTGGTGAAATAATATAGTTATTACATTTAAATACAGAAATTACAGGGTAGTGGTCAGTTATGTCTGTCTTGATTATGTAGTTTGGTAAATTATTTTCTACTTACGACCAAATATGATCTATTAGTTTATTGAGGTGGGAGTTACACGTGTTGGCAAAGTTGTTAAGGGAAAGAGTGAGTAGCTATACATTAGATTAATAAATTCCTGCACATTATCATTATTGTACAGTAATAGATCTAAATTTAAATCTCCAAAAATAAATTTCTCGCAATGGTTTTTTTTTTTCTTCTATAATACTTAACATTTCATTGAGTGAGTTATGAAAATGTGTGTGTGTGTGTGTGTGTGTGTGTGTGTGTGTGTGTGTGTGTGTGTGTGTGTGTGTGTGTGTTCATTTATCATCGACTGAGTGGAAACTTCATTGTGCAAAGTGCGGTGGCAGGCGGCGTTTTACGAAAGCGCGGATTGGCATATCAAAAGCGCGGCAAACGTTGCTGATATATTGCTATCAAAAGCGCGGCAGAATATTAAGTGAAAAGCGCGTTTTATCACTCACCTCCAAGTCCGATTGTTCATCCGTTCATTAACGATCGCTCACCTCTTCCGTTAGCCAGATGATATCATCTGTTGCCCCCTGCTTACCACAGGGAGGTGGAAGTAGGATTTTTAAGCAGGAAATTTTTTTTTTTTTAAGTATGTAAGTATATTCTTCTTGCACCTCAGTACAGGCTTGTCCTTGCAGTCCTTTATAAAAACACTTTATATAATCCTATATTCGTCATGAAAAAACAAAAATATGTGTCCATAAAACCAGTTTATATAATAAAATATTCGTCATACACCTCGATTATTAGTTTTGTAGAAGTAGTCATAGAATTAAGAGCCTGGTGTAGTTCCTGACGAGTTTTAGGTAATACTGGATACACTTTTCGCCTTTTTCTGTATAATGATTGTGCAATCGATCTTATATCAGTAGATCAATTCTAATTAGCTTTGAAGGCCTTGCCGTCAAGTCGTCAGTTGCCTTCCTTTTCACTGTTGCACGTATTTGCTGTCTTTCTAGTTTTTTTTCATCCTTGTCATGATTGTGCTCACATTGTATTTGAGTAATTACTTTAGCCATTGTGCTGTCTGTTTTAAGTCGACCTTTACATTTTTGTTCGTACATCGCCACGATATGGATCCATCAGTCAGTGTGCTATCAACTCTCTCTCTCTCTATATATATATATATCCTGCATTAAGCACTTATTGCCTTTGTTGGTCTTAGAAATGTTGAACTCCATACTGGACAACACAGCACAGCACAGCACAGCACAGGATGAAAACAACGGACTGACTGACCATCAAGGTGTAATCAACAGGCTTCAAAAACCGTGAACAATTTGTGAATCAGTGAGACTCTGTTAACGAAACTTTTTGAAATAGCGAGTCAAAAGGAATAATCTTGGCGCTTTTGTAACTGCATTAAGGGTGAGTTTCGAACTCGTTAATCTTTTTCGAATCCGCGCTTTTGTAGTGCGCCCGTGGCAGGTTGTCGTGCGGCTGTCAGCTTAGGAGGAAGCACAACTGGGAAGGGATGAATGAGTCTTGTGACTTTGCCCATTAGTTACATACTGAGGTCTGAGAGAAGGAAGGACAGTAAAGAAATTCAGAACCATTCACGCGAGGGAGGCAGCAAGGTATTGAGGAGGGACAACACTATAAAGATGAATGAGTCTTGTGCCTGTGTTCATTAGTTACCGAGGGAAGGAAGAGGAGGAAAGATATGCAGAACCTGTGAAGTAAACGAGGACCTGATGATAGTAGTAGGGAGGCAGGAAGGCGTTAAGAGGAGGGGCAATAGTAAACGTTTTTTTTTTTTACATCAGAGGAGACAGCTCAAGGGCAAAATAAAGGAAACAATAATGAAAAAAAGCTCGCTATTCGCTGCAACTGATGAATGATTTATAATGCTTGTGTGTCCATTAGTTACTGAGGGAAGGACGAGGAGGAAAGAAAAGGAGAACCTATCACGCGATCGAGGACCTGGTAATACCTAATAGGGAGGCAGGAAAGCGGGAATAATGAGAGCAAGTTATACAGTTCGACACAGATGGGGTTTGCAAGCTAAAGAACTAAATGCGAAAAGTCGTTGTGTAATGTTTGGTGCTGATGTTGGTTGGTGTTCTCAGACGCTTCCACCTCTCAGATCAACGATTTCCAAAGGCCGGAAAGAAGATTAGTTGGGGTCTAATGAGTGTTTTTTAGGTTCCTGGTACAGAAGAGTTTGACTCCCACCAGTGTCATAAAACTACCCGTGGAAATAGCCAGGAATCCTACGAAAGCCTTGTCAAGTATGTGTGCTAGGGCGCCGAGATGTTTCAGAAAATAGCTCATCGATGTGGTTTAGGGTGTTGTCAGGCTCTGTAATGATGGGATAGACAGACACTTAATATATTAACTTAAGTCCGTATATTCTTTGGGAAGCAAACTACAGGATTAATGCTGCCAATACCCCCGAAGTAACATTACCCACAATAAAACCTTAGGAAATGGAAAACACTATTCAGGAAATCATTATAGCAACTGGTGCCATTGACCATTAAGGGGAATATAGTTTGGGTTGGCGTGCGAGGCGGGAACCACGTTTCCATCAGCGGGAAATGTTTATACCGAGTCCTTCCTTCCTGGCGGGCATCTACGCGGCTCCCACACTGACGACGTAATGGCGAAGGCGGCGACGGGGAAGCAGGAGAAATAAATATGTATACTTGTTGCCAGCCGCTCCAGAGTGATTTTTTTCATTGGTACGAGAAGCTTGCAATTATGTGATGAGTTGAATGGAGCGGCTGTTTTTACAATACGCCATTACGGGAAGATTTATGTGCCCTACGTTTTGGTGGGTGAATTAAAACTTGTTATTTGTTTGTATTTTGTATTTAAGGAGTTATTACGTTAGCTCTGAGGTAAGGAAAGGAAGGAATATAAGTTCACGCAAATCATAAATTGTAGAGTTTGTTTTGAGGTTCTTCAATGAAAAAAGTTGTATAATTTGTTAGTATTTCAGGCGTTGTAATGTTAGTGTAGAGAGGAAGGAAGGAATATAAGTGCACCTAAATCATAGCTGTAGGGTTTGTTTTGAGCTTCTTGAATTAAAAGGTGATATTATTGGTTTGTTAGTATTTGAGGACATGGTATGTTTGCGTTGAGGCGAATGAAAGAAGGAAGAAAGGAAGGAAGAAATATTAATTCACATAAATAATATATTTTCGTTGAGTTTTCTTCAATGTGTAAAAAGATAGACGGTACTGATAAAAAACAATGACTTTGCCACACATTTTCTCTCTCTCTCTCTCTCTCTCTCTCTCTCTCTGTAGCTCTCGTGTGTGTGTGTGTCTGTGTGTGTAGAGAGAGAGAGAGAATATGCATGACTGATTTTTTCATGAATATCGTCTAGTCTTTTACATAAGTAGGGAAAACTTTACCTTAGAGAGAGAGAGAGAGAGAGAGAGAGAGAGAGAGAGAGAGAGAGAGAGAGAGAGAGAGAGAGAGAGAGAGAGAGAGAGAGAGAGAGAGAGAGAGAGAGAGAGAGAGTTTTATTCGCTTAAGGTGTAACTGGATATATATTTTATTTAGGGAATGTTTGTTGTTTTAATGATATATAATGTTGTTGTTGCTGTTGTTGTTGTTTTATTTTAATACTGCCACTGCTACTACTACTGCCACTGATACTACTACTACTACAAACAGTAATAGTAATAGTCATAATACTGCTACTACTATTATTATCACTACTACCATTACAACTACTACTACTGATTCATTTAATTGACTGCATTTGGACTGGGGCAGGTCAGGTCAGGTCATGTCATGCGTAGAACTGATAACAGATGGGCAACCAAATTAGAACAGTGTCAACTCATTAATATTATTGTAGAATTCAGGGCAGAGAGGGAGATGACCAGGTGGAGGGATACAACGAGAGAGAGAGAGAGAGAGAGAGAGAGAGAGAGAGAGAGAGAGAGAGAGAGAGAGAGAGAGAGAGAGAGAGAGAGAGAGAGAGAGAGAGAGAGAGAGAGAGAGAGAGTGTCCATTGTTTTGCACTGGACTCCTGATAATGATTCAAAGTAACAACATTCTCGACGCTCTGGCCTCACCATCATCGTCATCATCATCAAGGCGTGTATAGTACTCGTGTAGGTCCCTCGCTCATGAGGATGACGGGGGAGGAGAAGGGTGAGGGAGGTGGAGAAAGGGGGTGAGGGAAGAGGTGTCAGGAGGGTGAGGAACGGGGAGGCGAGAGAGGGCATGTCTGTGTGAGAGATTGGAGGGAGGAGGGGGAAGAGATGGGGGCAGGAGGGGTGTTTACCGCTGAGAATGACGGGGAAGAGAAAGGATGAGGAGGTAAGAGGTAAAGGGAGGGAGTTAATTATATCCAGCGTGGGTGGTGCGGGACGTACTGTGTAGAGCCCCATTTCCCAACCCTGGGGTCGCGACCCCAAGTGTTTTTTCTGGGGTCGCCAAGACCTCAAAATATCAAACATGGTGTTATTATTTTATAATAACACATATATAACTAAACTAGCGGGGTCGCGGTCGTGTCTAAACTTTAGAGGTGCATGATTGGGGTTGCCTGAAAAAAAAATTGGGTGTAGAGCCAGGCGCCGAGTGTAATTATACGTCTGGACTTCCGCTCACTTGAAGGATAAAGAACACAGAGGCCATGTAATTGAATAAGTAAGGTTCATGCGATCGTAATTATCACGATGGAAACTGAAGCACAAGTAAAGTGGAGACGACTGTAACAGTGTGTACCAACTTCCTTTCGCTTG
This sequence comes from Eriocheir sinensis, assembly GCF_024679095.1. Taxonomy (NCBI): domain Eukaryota; kingdom Metazoa; phylum Arthropoda; class Malacostraca; order Decapoda; family Varunidae; genus Eriocheir; species Eriocheir sinensis. Next base: position 1,516,895 of record NW_026111942.1, read on the forward strand.
TTTAAGGACACGGGAGGCGGTGGCTGAGTGGTCAGCGCTCGAGCGCGACCTCCAGGAGGACGCAGGTTCGCGTCCCGTCCGCCGCTACATTCAAGCTGGCAATTTTTCAGTCACCGCCACTCTTCAGAACTCTACCCTCATGCTGTACTGAAGACCACCTTTCAACCCGGACTCTATATCCATCCCTTCTGTTTCCTTCATTTCCCTTCTTCCCGCCACCACCTTGGGTGGTGGCGGCAACAACAGTGATTCAGTTTGAATCCAGACTCGATAAATTCTGGGCTAACCAAGATTTGAAATATAATTACAAGGCTCAAATCATCCACCACACACTGCCACAAGTTGTTAACGTAGATCTGGAGTCACAGGCGTAAGCCTCTTCCAGGAGGTCTTCTGTAAGTATCTGTAAGTATCTGTAAGTATATGCCCCTCCTCCTCCTCCTTCCTACGCAGTGATTACTTTACATAATGCATGGAAGGAGGTACCGGGAGAGAGAGAGAGAGAGAGAGAGAGAGAGAGAGAGAGAGAGAGAGAGAGAGAGAGAGAGAGAGAGAGAGAGAGAACATAAGAACATAAGAACATAAGAACGCAGGAGTCTGCAAGAGGCCGGTAGGCCTGTACGAGGCAGCTCCTTTGACCCTAAGCTCCCGTGTATCTAACCCCACCTATTATCGCTGTCCATGAATTTATCTAGTCTATTTTTGAATGTGACAATTGTATTGGCACTCACCACATGACTGCTAAGCCTATTCCACTCATCCACCACCCTGTTAGTAAACCAATTTTTGCCTATGTCCCTGTTGAATCTGAATTTATCCAGTTTAAACCCGTTACTTCGTGTCCTACCCGGTTCTCTTACCAACAAAACCTTATGAATGTCTCCCTTATTAAAGCCCTTCATCCATTTATAAACCTCGATCATGTCTCCACGCACCCTTCGCCTTTCTAGAGAATGCAAGTTTAACTGTTTGAGTCTTTCCTCGTATGGCAAGTTTCTCAACCCTAAATCATCTTAGTCCTCCTCCTCTGCACCGATTCTAACATTTTGATATCCATTCTATAGTAGGGTGACCAGAACTGAACCGCATAGTCAAGATGAGGTCTAACTAATGCGAAATATAGTTTGAGGAAGACTTCGGGGCTTCTGTTGCTTACGCTCCTTGAAATAAATCCCAGTACCCTATTAGCTCGATTTCTAGCTTGAATACAGTGTGCCCTTGGACGGAGATCAGAGCTCACTAAGACCCCTAAATCCCTCTCGCACCCAGACCTACTTATGAGAGTGTCATTTAAGCAATAGTTATGTGAGGGGTTGTTCCTACCTACACTCAGAATACTGCACTTCCCTACATTGAACTCCATCTGCCATTTATCCGCCCAGTCATATAATCTGTTGAGTTCACCTTGGAGAATACTAGCGTCCTGATCCGACTCAATTACTCTACCGATCTTCGTATCATCTGCAAATTTACTAACATCACTACTAATTCCTGTGTCTAAGTCATTGATATAAATAATAAACAAAAGTGGACCTAATACCGAACCTTGTGGGACCCCACTCGTAACACATCCCCAGTCAGATCTTTTACCATTGATTTGCACTCTTTGCTTCCTATTGCTAAGCCACGCCTTGACCCAGTTCAAAACTTTACCCTCTACTCCGTGAGCCTGTAATTTAAGAGAGAGAGAGAGAGAGAGAGAGAGAGAGAGAGAGAGAGAGAGAGAGAGAGAGAGAGAGAGAGAGAGAGAGAGAGAGAGAGAGAGAGAGAGACTTGAGGTTATCCATTTGCCTTGCTGGGGAACGGAAAAGTCAAAGGTAATGAAGTTTTCTTTATAATAACGAACCTCAGGACAGCAAACGAGTTTTTGCGATGTTGTTCCTTCGTGTAATTCATGTTTTGTGGCGAGGCGTAATTTGGAGGCTTGGGTCGAGACGGGATGTATGTAGTACCGTACGAGAAGGAAAGATGGAGGGGGGATAGAAAAGAGAAAGGAAAGGAGATCAGAAAGAGATGATGGGGAAAGGAAAGAAAAGCTGTAAGTGTGTGTTTTCCGTCTGTTCATATTCTTAAACATTTCCTCGCCCAAGCACACACACTTGACAAGGCTTTTGTAGGAGTTGTGGGCATTTCCAGAGGTAACTTTATGACCCTGGTGGTAGTGCGACTCTTCTTCTGTACCGTGAATGTGAAAACAATGAAAATCCGATTGGTCTCTCTCGTGTGTGTGTGTGTGTGTGTGTGTGTGTGTGTGTGTGTGTGTGTGTGTGTGTGTGTGTGGTCTCGTGTGTGTGGTGTGGTCTCTCTCTCTCTCTCGTGGTGGCAAGCCAGAGATGCTGTACCTGTTAAAACTTGACTGGGTGACGCGACCAAGGGCAGGGTGGGGAGGGAGGGCATCACGTGCATGTGTGTGTATATGTGTGTGTGTGTGTGTGTGTGACAAACAAAACATTGACGTAAAAAGTCGTAAATAGATGTAAAAAGACTTAAATTGTAAAGTGTAAGCTTACTGATATCAGACATTCTCGTCCTGGTTCTAAACACATCTTATGAACGTGGTCTGATGTGAGTCTTTCAATGAGTTTCAGACAATTGCTGAACTGTAAACAAACGCACGTGCTAAGAGAGTGGCCGGCGAAGGTCACGCGAACAGTGCCAACAACATGAATGACGAAGGGAAGAGGAGGGAGGGCTCAAGGGAAGAGGAGGGAGTGATGAAGGGAAGAGGAGGGAGGGCTCAAGGGAAGAGGAGGGAGTGATGAAGGGAAGAGGAGGGAGGGCTCAAGGGAAGAGGAGGGAGGGCTCAAGGGAAGAGGATGGAGTGATGAAGGTAAGAGGAGGGAGGGTTCAAGGAAGAGGAGGGAGGATGAAGGAAGAGAAGGGAGGGTTCAAGGGAAGAGGAGGGAGTGATGAAGGGAAGAGAAGGGAGGATGAAGGGAAGAGGAGGGAGGTTCAAGGGAAGAGGAGGGAGGGTTCAAGGAAGAGGAGGGAGGATGAAGGGAAGAGGAGGGAGGATGAAGGGAAGGAGGGAGGATGAAGGGAAGAGGAGGAGGATGAAGGAAGAGGAGGAGGATGAAGGAAGATGAGGAGGATGAAGGGAAGAGGAGGAGGATGAAGGGAAAGGAGGGAGGATGAAGGGAAGAGGAGGAGTGGTGAAGGGAAGAGGAGGGAGGATGAAGGGAAGAGGAGGGAGGATGAAGGGAAGAGGAGGGAGGATGAAGGGAAGAGGAGGGAGGATGAAGGAAGAGGAGGGAGGATGAAGGGAAGAGGAGGGAGGTTCAAGGGAAGGAGGGAGGATGTAGGGAAGAGGAGGGAGGGTTCAAGGGAAGAGGAGGGAGGGGTTCAAGGGAAGAGGAGGAGGATGAAGGGAAGAGGGGAGGATGAAGGGAAGAGGAGGGAGGTTCAAGGGAAGAGGAGGGAGGGTTCAAGGGAAGAGGAGGGAGGTTCAAGGAAGAGGAGGGAGGATGAAGGAAGAGGAGGGAGGATGAAGGGAAGAGGAGGGAGGATGAAGGGAAGAGGAGGGAGGATGAAGGGAAGAGGAGGAGGATGAAGGGAAGAGGAGGGAGGATGAAGGGAAGAGGAGGGAGGTTCAAGGGAAGAGGAGGGAGGATGAAGGGAAGAGGAGGGAGGATGAAGGGAAGAGGAGGGAGGATGAAGGGAAGAGGAGGGAGGGTTCAAGGAAGAGGAGGAGGATGAAGGAAGAGGAGGGAGGATGAAGGGAAGAGGAGGGAGGTTCAAGGGAAGAGGAGGGAGGATGAAGGAAGAGGAGGAGGATGAAGGGAAGGAGGAGGGTTCAAGGAAGAGGAGGGAGGATGAAGGGAAGAGGAGAGGATGAAGGGAAGAGGAGGGAGGATGAAGGGAAGAGGAGGATTGATGAAGGGAAGAGGAGGGAGGATGAAGGGAAGAGGAGGAGGATGAAGGAAGAGGAGGGAGGGTTCAAGGGAAGAGGAGGGAGGATGAAGGGAAGAGGAGAGAGGATGAAGGGAAGAGGAGGGAGGATGAAGGGAAGAGGAGGGAGGATGAAGGAAGAGGAGGGGTGATGAAGGAAGAGGAGGGAGGATGAAGGGAAGAGGAGGGAGGTTCAAGGAAGAGGAGGGAGGATGAAGGGAAGAGGAGGGAGGATGAAGGGAAGAGGAGGGAGGGTTCAAGGGAAGAGGAGGGAGGATGAAGGGAAGAGGAGGGAGGGTTCAAGGAAGAGGAGGGAGGATGAAGGGAAGAGGAGGGAGTGATGAAGGGAAGAGGAGGAAACATGGAAACATGGAAACGCAGGCAACAGAAAGCCTATTGGCTCATTACGAGGTTGCCTGCTTTGGTGATTTAATCTGCTCGACAGCCTGGGGCCTGGGGAGCAGATGAAAGCACCTCGACATTGAGGAGCAGATGAAAGCGCCTCGATATTGAGGAGCAGATGAAAGCAACTCAATATTCAGTTTACTCTGACGCAGCGAAGTGACGGTCGATTCTATATTTGAAGGAGTTGATAGTATTCGCATTTACTACTTCTGAAGGAAGATTGTTCCAGTGACGGATGACTCGGTTTGAAAAGAAACTCCTTCCGATGTCTGTGTTACATCGACTAGACTGAATGGGTAAACCGTTATTTCTAGTTCTTAGGTTGGTTTGCAATTCAAAGAAATTGGAGTAATCGACGTTATTGAATTTTTTTAGATACTTGAAGACTTGAATCATATCTCCTCGTAGGCGTCTTTTCTCCAATGTAAAGAGATTGAGTCGCTTGAGTCGTTCCTCGTACGGTTGAGCCCTTAAGGTTGGTATCATTTTCGTGGCGCGTCGTTGAATCCTTTCCAGTAAATCAATGTCCTTTCTGTAATTAGGAGACCAGAACTGTACTGCATACTGGAGGTGCGGTCTTACCATGGAATTATACAAGGATAGCATCACGTCTGGCGTTTTACACTGAAGTTCCTCGCTATGAACCCGAGCATAGTGTTTGCTTTGTTGTATGCATTTATACAGTGATTCGCGTGTTTCAGGTCACTGCTGATAGTGACTCCAAGATCCTTTTCCTCCTGCATCGCTTGCAGAGGTCTCCCATTCATGATGTATGTGTGGTTACTATTTCTGGACCCAATGTGCATGACTTTGCATTTGTCAACATTAAAGGACATTTGCCATTTTTCCGACCATTCGATAATGTGATTGAGGTCTTTCTGAATGATTTCGCAGTCGGTCTTTGTGAGGGCCTTTCCCCACCTTAGTGTCATCAGCAAATTTCGATATTGTGGATTTCAGTCCTGATTCGAGGTCGTTGATATATATGATGAAGATAATGGGTCCCAGCACTGACCCTTGAGGCACTCCACTAGTGACTGGAAGCCAATCGGAAGGCTGTCCGTTGAGTAGTACTCGTTGTTTTCTGTCGGTGAGCCAATCTCTTATCCACGCGATCAGATTGGCTCCAATGCCCGCCGAGTGCAGTTTCTTAAGGAGTCGCTCGTGCGGTACCTTGTCGAAGGCATTGACAGTCCAGGTATATAACATCACTGGGGATGTGGGCATCCCAGTTCTTATATATACCTTGGAAGAAGTCTAATAAATTCGTTAGGCAGGAGCGCTTGTTTCTGAAGCCATGCTGGGTGTCGGAGATTACATTATTGTCTTCTAGAAACTTAACAAGTTTGTCTCTAATAATCTTTTCGAGTATTTTTCCTGCCACTGATGTCAAACTTATGGGCCTGTAGTTTAATGCAACGCTTTTGTCTCCTTTTTGAAAATTGGTGTTACGTTCGCCATCTTCCAGTCTTCCGGACCTTTTCAATTGAACAGACTGGTTGAATATGTTAGTGAGTGGCTGAAGTATTTGTTGTTTAAGCTCTTTTAATAACCGCGGGGACAAACCGTCAGGTCCTGTTGACTTGTTCGTGTCGAGTTTATCCAAATACTCTTTCACTTCTTGGTCGCATATTGAGTCAATTTTCAGGGGCGTGATTCCCCTCGGCGGGTCAGGGTTCTCGGGCATGGTTTCGATGTTCTCGACTGTGAATACGGATGCGAAGTTACTGTTGAGGATTCTGGCCATCTGTTTACTGTCCTGAGTTGCAGCTCCAGTCTCGTCTGTCAGGGGACCAATATTGGATTTTACTTTCTTTTTTGTCCTGATGTATGTGAAGAATTTTTTGGAGTTAGTCTTGATTTCGCGCGCTATTTGTTTTTCTTAATTGCGTTGACTTCTCTGAATAAGGGTGCGACAAGCTCTGAGGCTGTTGTGGTACTGTGTACGGGCTTCGGCCGTGTCATTCTCCTTCATTAGGTTATAATTCCTTTTTTCCAAGTTAACTGCCCTTTTTATTTCTTTGGTCATCGACGGTGGATCCACGGTGTCATTTACTCGCCTGGATTTCGTAAGCACTGTTGCCTTCTCTACCTCCAACAGCTTCAAGGGTTCAAGGGAAGAGGAGCGAGGGTTCAAGGGAAGAGGAGGGAGGATGAAGGAAGAGGAGGAGGGTTCAAGGGAAGAGGAGGGAGGTTCAAGGAAGAGGAGGAGGATGAAGGGAAGAGGAGGGAGGGTTCAAGGGAAGAGGAGGGAGGATGAAGGAAGAGGAGGGAGTGATGAAGGGAAGAGGAGGGAGGTTCAAGGGAGGAGGAGGGAGATGAAGGGAAGAGGAAGGAGGGTTCAAGGGAAGAGGAGGGAGGATGAAGGGAAGAGGAGGAGGGTTCAAGGGAAGAGGAGGGAGGGTTCAAGGAAGAGGAGGGAGTAATGAAGGGAAGAGGAGGAGAATGAAGGGAAGAGGAGGGACGGTTCAAGGGAAGAGGAGGGAGTAATGAAGGAAGAGGAGGAGAATGAAGGGAAGAGGAGGGAGGGTTCAAGGAAGAGGAGGGAGGATGAAGGGAAGAGGAGCGAGGGTTCAAGGGAAGAGGAGGGAGGGTTCAAGGGAAGAGTAGGGAGGATGAAGGGAAGAGGAGGGAGGATGAAGGGAAGAGGAGGGAGGGTTCAAGTGAAGAGGAGGGAGGGTTCAAGGGAAGAGGAGGGAGGATGAAGGAAGAGGAGGAGGGTTCAAGGGAAGAGGAGGGAGGATGAAGGGAAGAGGAGGGAGGATGAAGGGAAGAGGAGGGAGGATGAAGGGAAGAGGAGGGAGGGTTCAAGGGAAGAGGAGGGAGGATGAAGGAAAAGGAGGGAGGGTTCAAGGGAAGAGGAGGAGGGTTCAAGGAAGAGAAGGAGGATGAAGGGAAGAGGAGGGAGGATGAAGGGAAGAGGAGGAGGGTTCAAGGAAGAGGAGGGAGGGTTCAAGGAAGAGGAAGGAGGGTTCAAGGAAGAGGAGGGAGGATGAAGGAAGAGGAGGGAGGGTTCAAGGGAAGAGGAGGGAGGGTTCAAGGAAGAGGAGGGAGGATGAAGGGAAGAGGAGGGAGGGTTCAAGGAAGAGGAGGGAGTGATGAAGGGAAGAGGAGGGAGGGTTCAAGGGAAGAGGAGGGAGGTTCAAGGGAAGAGGAGGGAGGATGAAGGAAGAGGAGGGAGGGTTCAAGGAAGAGGAGGGAGGGTTCAAGGGAAGAGGAGGGAGGGTTCAAGGGAAGAGGAGGGAGGATGAAGGGAAAAGGAGGAGGGTTCAAGGAAGAGGAGGGAGGATGAAGGAAGAGGAGGGAGTTATGAAGGGAAGAGGAGGGAGGGTTCAAGGAAGAGGAGGGAGGATGAAGGGAAGAGGAGGGAGGATGAAGGGAAGAGGAGGAGGGCTCAAGGGAAGAGGAGGGAGGATGAAGGGAAGAGGAGGGAGGATGAAGGGAAGAGGAGGAGGGTTCAAGGGAAGAGGAGGGAGGATGAAGGGAACAGGAGGGAGTGATGAAGGAACAGGAGGGAGGATGAAGGGAAGAGGAGGGAGGATGAAGGGAAGAGGAGGGAGGATGAAGGGAAGAGGAGGGAGGATGAAGGAAGAGGAGGGAGGATGAAGGGAAGAGGAGGGAGGATGAAGGGAAGAGGAGGAGGGTTCAAGTGAAGAGGAGGGAGGATGAAGGGAAGAGGAGGAGGATGAAGGGAAGAGGAGGAGGATGAAGGGAAGAGGAGGAGTGATCAAGAGAAGAGGAGGGTGATGAAGGGAAGAGGAGGGAGTGATGAAGGGAAGAGGAGGGAGGATGAAGGGAAGAGGAGGGAGGTTCAAGGGAAGAGGAGGGAGGATGAAGGGAAGAGGAGGGAGGATGAAGGGAAGAGGAGGGAGGATGAAGGGAAGAGGAGGGAGGATCAAGAGAAGAGGAGGAGGATGAAGGGAAGAGGAGGGGATGAAGGGAAGAGGAGGGAGTGATGAGGGGAAGAGGAGGGAGGATGAAGGGAAGAGCAGGGAGGATGAAGGGAAGAGGAGGGAGGATGAAGGGAAGAGCAGGTGATGAAGGGAAGGAGGGAGGATGAAGGGAAGAGGAGGGAGGATGAAGGAAGAGGAGGGTGATGAAGGAAGAGGAGGGAGGATGAAGGAAGAGGAGGGAGGATGAAGGAAGAGCAGGGAGGATGAAGGGAAGAGGAGGGAGGATGAAGGGAAGAGCAGGGAGGATGAAGGGAAGAGGAGGGAGGATGAAGGGGAGAGGAGGAGTGATGAAGGGAAGAGGAGGGAGGATGAAGGGAAGAGGAGGAGGATGAAGGGAGAGGAGGAGTGATGAAGGGAGAGGAGGAGTGATGAAGGGAGAGGAGTACAAAGGAAAAGCAAACAGCAACAGACCTCTTGGTCCTTACAAGGCGGAGGGAGGGATGAAGGGAAGAGGAGGGACGGATTGAAGGGAAGAGGAGGAAGGGATAAAAGGAAGAGGAGGGAGATATGAAGGGAACAGGAGGGAATGATGAAGGGAAGGGGAAGAGGAGGGATGAAGGGAAGAAAGAAGAAAAATATATAAAGTGGGAAATGATGTTTGTAGTTTTTAGTGGCGTACGCAACACATCCTTGACTTGACGCCTCGTGGACATTTTCTCTCGGTTGTTGGCGGATGTGATGTCATGGTGACGGTCCGCCACTCACGAGGCTGCGAGTGTTTCCCCGCGGGCCACGGTCTCCATTGCCTTGCTGTCCCACGCCAACACATCCCGTGGAGATTCGAGCAGGACACTCATGGCCCACAGATAGCGACATTTTCCCCATGACCTTTGATGGTGAGGTGCCTCGTAAATAATCTATAAATAGGAACGTTGAGTGCTCACGAATACATCTTGTTGTTAGTTCCGTCTCGATATATATAACTTGTCTGTGTTTAAGAAAGAAAAATATACAGGTTTGACACGTAGCAGGGAGTATAGTTCGATAATTTCCGGTTCAGAAAAAAAGAGATACAGGCAGTTTCTGGAAGTGACCAATTAGCAGTTAGATAATTTAAGCTTTAGAAGTAAAAAAAAGATTCAGCCATTGTTTCATTAACAGAATAGCGTAGTAATATAGTGTTGCAAACTGTAGTTCTACGTATGTTAGTGTCTACCAGGGAGTGCTTCACTGGGAGGCCAGTTTTTTTTTTTTGTTTTTTTTTTTTGTTTTACAAAGAAGGCATCTCAAGGGCACACAAAAAAAGAAAACAATAATAAAAAAGCCCGCTACTCGCTGCTCCTAAAAAAGAAACAAAAAAGGTGACCGAAAGCAAGATCAAATACGGGAGGAGAGATGTTCTGATACCCTCCTCATGAAAGAGTTCAAGTCGTAGGCAGGAGGAAACACAGATGAAGGAAGATTGTTCCAGAGTTTACCAGCGTGAGGGATGAAAGAGTGAAGATGCTGGTTAACTCTTACATAAGGGGTTTGGACAGTATAGGGATGAGCATGAGTAGAAAGTTGAGTGCAGCGGGGCCGCGGGAGGGGGGGAGGCATGCAGTTAGCAAGTTCAGAAGAGCAGTCAGCGTGGAAATATCGATAGAAGATAAAAAGAGAGGCAACACTGCGGCGGAATTTAAGAGATAGAAGACTATCAGTATGAGGAGGAGAGCTGATGAGACGAAGAGCCTTAGCCTCCACTTTGTCCAGAAGAGCTGTGTGAGTAGAGCCCCCCCACACATGAGATGCATACTCTATACGAGGGCGGACAAGGCCCCTGTATATGGACAGCAGCTGTGCAGGAGAGAAGAACTGGCGGAGACGGTACAGAACGCCCAGCCTCGAGGAAGCTGATTTAGTAAGAGATGAGATATGAAGTTTCCAGTTGAGATTTTGAGTTAAGGATAGACCGAGGATGTTTAGTGTTGAGGAAGGTGATAGCTGGGTGTTGTCAAAGAATAGGGGATAGTTGTTTGGAGGATTGTGTCGAGTGGATAGGTGGAGAAACTGTGTCTTTGAGGGGTTGAAGGACACCAGGTTCCTCTTGCCCCAATCGGAAATAATAGTAAGGTCTGAGGCTAAGCGTTCTGCAGCCTCCAGCCTTGAGTCGTTAAGTTCCTGTAGGGTGGGTCTTCTCTTAAAAGAAGTTGAGTAATGCAGAGTGGAATCATCGGCGTAGGAATGGATAGGACAGTTCGTGTTGCAAAGAAGATCATCAAGGAACAACACAAAAAGAGTGGGAGATAGGACAGAACCCTGTGGGACACCACTATTAATAGATTTAGGGGAAGAACAGTGACCGTCTACCACGGCAGAAATAGAACGGTCAGAAAGGAAACTGGAGATAAAGGTACAGAGAGACAGATAGAAACCGTAGGAGGGTAGTTTGGAAAGCAAAGATTTGTGCCAGACCCTATCAAAAGCTTTTGATATGTCCAGCGCAATAGCAAAGTTTCACCGAAACGGCTAAGAGAGGATGACCAAGAGTCAGTTAAGAAGGTTAGGAGATCACCATTAGAACGCCCCTTGCGGAACCCATGCTGGCGATCAGATAGAAGGTCAGAAGTGGAAGGGTGCTTTTGAATCTTCCGGTTAAGGATTGATTCAAAAGCTTTAGATAGACAAGAAAGTAAAGTTATAGGACGTTAGTTTGAGAGATTGGAGCGGTCACCCTTCTTAGGCACAGGCTGTATGAAGGCATACTTCCAGCAAGAAGGAAAGGTAGATGTTGACAGGCAGAGGCGAAAGAGTTTGACTAGGCAGGGTGACAGTACGGAGGCACAGTTTTTAAGGACAATAGGAGGCACTCCATCAGGTCCATAAGGCATCTGAGGATTGAGGCCAGAGAGGGCATAGAAAACATCATTTTGAAGAATCTTTATAACAGGCATAAAGGAGTCAGAGGGGGGATGAGTAGGAGGAATATGCCCAGAATCGTCCAGAGTGGAGTTTTTTAGAAAAAGTTTGAGAGAAGAGTTCAGCCTCAGAGATAGATGAGACGGCAGTGTTGCCGTCAGGACTGAGGAGTGGAGGGAAAGATGAAGAAGTGAAGTTGGAAGAGATGTTTTTGGCTAGATGCCAGAAGTCACGGGAAGAGTTAGAGAAAGCAAGGTTTTGGCATTTTCTATTAATGAAAGAATTTTTGGTTAGTCGGAGAATAGATTTGGCACGATTTCGGGCAGAAATGTAAAGTTCATAATTAGCATTAGTTTGAAGGCTCTGGTACCTTTTGTGAGCTGCCTCTCTATCATTGACAGCACGAAAACAAGTGTGAGTAAACCAAGGCTTTTTAGCGTGAGGAGTAGAGAAAGAACGTGGAATGTATGCCTCCATTCCAGAGACAATCACCTCTGTGATGCGCTGGGCACACACAGAGGGGTCTCTATCCTGGAAGCAATAATCATTCCACGGGAAATCGGAAAAAGTACATCCTCAGGTCGTCCCACCGAGCTGAAGCAAAATGCCAGAAGCATCGCCTCTTCGGTGGGTCCAGAGGGTGTACAGGAGCGATAGGACAGGATGCAGAAATAAGATTGTGATCGGAGGAGCCCAACGGAGAGAACAGTTTGACGGAATAAGCAGGAGGGTTTGAGGTAAGGAAGAGGTCTAGAATGTTGGGCCGGTCTCCAAGACGATCGGGAATACGTGTAGGGTGCTGGACCAACTGCTCTAGGTCGTTGAGGATAGCAAAGTTGTAGGCTTGTTCATCAGGATGGTCAGTGAGAGAGGATGAAAGCCAAAGCTGGTGGTGAACATTGAAATCTTCTAGGATGGAGATTTCAGCGAAGGGAGAGTGGGTCAAGATGTGCTCCACTTTAGAATTCAAATAGTCAAAGAATTTTACATAGTTGGTAGAGTTAGGTGAGAGATAAACTGCACAGATGTATTTAATAATAGAATGACAATGAAGTCTTAGCCAGATGGTAGAAAATTCAGAAGAGTCAAGGTTGTGGGCACGAGAGCAAGTGATGTCGTTGCGCACGTAGACGCAACATCCAGCTTTGGGTTGAAATTTAGGATAGAGATAGTAGGAGGGAACAGAGTAGAGATTGCTGTCAGTAGCCTAAGAAACCTGTGTTTCGATAAGGAAGAGAAGATGAGGTTTAGAAGAGGAGAGATGATGTTCCACAGAACGAAAATTAGAGCGAAGACCGCGAATGTTGCAGAAATTGAGAAGAAAGAGGTTCGAGGAGTTATCAAGACACCTCTCGGGTCGGCAGCCAGAAGGGAGTCCTCCCTGGGGGAATTTGTGGTCCCTCCCCAAGGCGGGGACTCCGAGGCTTGATGTAGGTGCGCCATTTTGAAATTTTAATTTTGGGAAAAGGTGTATATGTTGTGTGAATGTAGTGTGGTGTGGATAAAGAGGATCTGTCTTTAGAGAGCATGCTGAACTACTCTCCGGTGTTGGTGAGACAATAGGGAAACGGTTAGTGAGGACATGGGAAGGGTCTTTGGAGGGCTTCAGCTCCCTTCTCACCTCCCATATATACCCCACCGGGAGTGGCTTGCGCCCGTTCGGTAGGTGTCTTCGTACCTACTCCAGCCAAAAAGGTACGGGAGTGTTCAACGGGAATATCTATCTGTCTCTATCTATCTTCGTGTCAGTACCACTCAGAGGACCGAAGGAAGGTTAGATACGGGCGTGTTAGTGTCAGTAGGCCAAGGAGAGGAACACAGGCAAGGCGTGTTATTTTTTTATTTTTTTTACGTCGCGGCCTATAGCGCCGGTAGGCTTCTTCCCGGTGGGGCCTGATGGTCGGCCCAAGGCTTCTTCCCGGTGGGTCCTGATGGTCGGCCCAGCCCGTTCTGGCGCAGGCGAGTGTTTATAGTGGCGCCATCTTGCATTGACTCATGCTGCCCTCCTAGAGCTCATCTTTGATCCTAGAATCTAGAGTACGGGTTGATAGGTGGTCTTCTGGACAGCATGTGGGTAGTTTTTTTTTTAAGCCACTCGGCGGCAGCTGAAAAATCCCAGCTTGGTGGCACCGGGCGGGGATTGAACTCGCGTCCTCCTGAACGCTGTGCTGTTACTCTGTCGATTCAGCACTGAGAATAAGACAGGGAGGCTAGTTACGGGGTTTTGAGTGTCTTCATCACTCACGGGATCAAAGAGAGGTCAGGTAGAGGCCTGGCTGGGGATGGCAGACCGAGATTAAAGGTTCCGAGGCACAGTCCGTCGTGTGTTTTATCAACAAAGTGATCGAAAGTTGCAAGATTAATCGTGTATAATTTATATTTTAGCAACCAATCATAATAGTCGTGTTTCAGCAATAGAACAGTGGTCGAATGTTGCAAGATTAATCGTGTATTTCAGCAACCAATCATAATAGTCGTGTTTCAGCAATAGAACAGTGATCGAGTGTTGCAAAATTATTAGTACCGCCCATGTTATTGTTTACCACTGGGCGTTTCACAAGGAGGTTTGTTACGGGTTGTCAGTACCACTCAGAGGACCAGAGAGGGGTAAGGTAAAGGCCTGTGTGTATGACAGACCCAAACAGACCCGGATCAAAGGCTGAGGCACAGGCCGTCGCGTTTGCCGAGCGGCTGATCCGCGCCAAGGACCCTCGTCGCCCGTGTGCTCGTGTCCTTTGGGGTCCGGTTCGACATGTGTGCCACAACCCTCGGGGCGTCGGGCCGCCAGTGACATTCGGGTTACTGCCAATTTACTTTCCCCGGCTGCCTCGTGCGTCCATTTATCGACAGAACCATAAGACCGGACGAACAGCTCATGGGCGGGCGCTGTGCCGATTGCTTCTGCCGGGACAAGGACGAAGGAGGGAGGAGGCCGTGGAAATGTAGCTTGTATACGAGTCATGAGTCCATTACGTAACGTGAGGGAAAGAAGACCTGCCCAAGTGATAACATTCTCTCATAGTCAAGGAAGCAGCTCAAGGGGCAAAGTAAAGTTTAAAGAAAAATAACTTGGCGCTGCTCCTGCATATAAGAGAAAGAGGGTCAGAATCAGATGGAGAGGCTTCTTGATACTTCCCGTTTGTATGCGTGAAGTCTTAGGCAGAAGGAAATACACACAAAAGAAGGCGAGTGACAGTGGCTAAGGGTCGGAGCCCAAGCACACATATTGACAAGTCTTTCGTAGGAGTTGCGGGCTTTTCCATGGATAGTTTTATGACTCTAGTGGTAGTTTGATGAGGTTTCTCTACTATGAACCAAAAATATAACAGTCATAGTACCCCATTGATCTCCTTTTCGGCCTTTGGAAATAGATGATTTGAGAGAGGCGGAAGCGTCTGAGAATACCGACCCTTTCCTTTCCGTGGCCAGACAGTTATCGTCGCTCCATCACTTCGGTAACGCTGTGAAGGGAACGCTCCAACACAACATATACCGCGACACACGCACTTGTGACTCCCTCACATATGGGGGTGAGGGGGTAGGAGAGCAGCCTTGGTCCGGGGTCCTCAGTCTGTCCCATTAAGTACCCGATGAGTTATCAGTCCACCGATCGGTATATACGCCATTAATCTGAATAGGGAATGGTTGCATGTCAATGCAGATTCAGTGTTCAGCGCAGTTAAATTTCAAAGGCTGCTGTCACGAGGTTGAAATTATAAGGACTATATTGAACCTTATCATTATAGCAAATGCAAGGATACTGCACAGTAATGAAGCTGCAGTTCCTTTATAAAGATAATAGATATATGACAGCCATTTAAGCAACCCCTGGAAACGCCGAGATAAGAACATTAGGGGTCATATTCTTAAACATTTCGACGGCCCAGCTCACACTTGACAAGGCTTTCGCAGGAGTTGTGGGCATTTCCAGGGGTAGTTTTATGACCCTGGTGGTAGTTTGACTGCTCTTCTGTACCGTGAACCAAGAACAGCGCTCATGAGAACCCGATTTATCTCTTTTCTGGCCTTTGGAAATAGTTGATGTGATAGGCGGAAGAGTCTGCAAGAGGCCGGTAGGTCTATACAAGAGAGCTCCACTGAACCTAACCTCACTATCCACGAATTTATCTAACCTTGAATGTACCTATCGTATTAGCACTCACCACATGACTGCCAAGCCTGTTCCAATTTTCCACCACTCTACTGATAACCCAATTCTTGCCTGCCTTTATTGAAGCTGAATTTATCCCTCTGCACACAACTTTACATTCTTGTTCATCCCTATTCTATCCACATCCCTTCTGGAAGAGTTAACCAGCATATTTATTCTTTCATCCTCTCCTCTGGTAAACTTTGGAACAGCCTTTTTTTCATCTGTGTTTCCTCCTGCCTACGACTTGAACTCATTTAAGAGGAGAGTATCAAGACACCTCTCCACCCGAAATTAACCTCTCCTCTGGCCTCTCGTTCTGTTTTCTTTTGTTGGAGCAGCGTCTACCCGACCTTTTGTTCATGTTTTTTTTTCCTTGTGTTGGCTTCCTTGCTGTAAATGAATAAATAAACCCATTGCCACGTGTCAGAAGGGAGTGTGTGGTATGGTCTAGGCAGCTGATCGGGCGCCCTCACAGTAACTCTCCTGCTTATGTCACGGGCGAGTCTTTGGCTTGATTACATTTGTGATGCGCCGGGGAAGGTATTTGCTGGCGTGGGAGCGAGAGTTGTGGTTGTGTTGTGGTGCTGAATAACTCACTCTTCCCTTGATTCAGTACTATCAATACTATCACAGGGGTTGTCACTATTACTACTATTGCTAATATCACATACTATTCATTCATTTATAATACTATCACAAGCTATTCATTCACTACTATTACTACTATCACAATTCAGTTTTCCTATACGTTACTACTACCACTACTACTACTACCACTACTACTACTACTACTACTACTACTACTACTACTACTACTACTACTACTACTACTACTATTTCTTTTAACTTTGGGGTCTTCACTAACTACCGTCACTACTATTATTATTTCATTAGTCTTTCTAATACTATTTTCTATTTCTAATACTATTCCTAATGGCAGGATCATGGACATGCCATTCTCTCTCTCTCTCTCTCTCTCTTGTAATGTGTATATTATAAAAAAATGTGAATGTGTGAATGTATGTCGTATCGCCATGGCCCAGTGGCGCCAGGACGTTACACACAGACGCTACGTTGTGCTTAGGAGGTGCTCCTTGCCGTGGGAACGGTGCTGATGCAGCAAGCATGCTATCCGCTGGCCGCTCCTGTACCAAGAGAAGCCGGCAGATCAGAGCGGGCGGCGGAGGAGGGCACAGGACTTCTCGGAGTGTGCGTACGACTTACGACTCGTCCACAAAATACTGTAACTATTCTGTGAATATATTTAAAAGCAATACAACCATTTAATCAACCAGAGAGAGAGAGTAAATTAAGTGAACTCAAAGTGAACTTAACGGCTCCGCTCGGCCAACACATAACACACATCACTTAACTAAAAGGCTATTGTGTTGTCTCACGACTTCTATCAACTGGAGAAAGCAGGCAACGGTACACCGGACCTCACGTGAGATAACAGTTCGCGCCTTAATCAAAAACACAAAAAAACAGCTAACAAAAAGGCTAACAAAAGTGGTGAACAGCGGCTTCCGGACCTTCTCCGAAGTGTTCTGTGTGTTATCTCTCTCTCTTTTACCACTTAACACTTAACGGTGGCAAGTGTCGTCAAGGGGCAGACAGGCAAGTGTGCAGGAAAGCTGACACAAGCAACGCCATTCCCCCTTGGCCCGTCCGAGTCGAGTCAGCACACTCCACCACACCGCCCCGCGCGCCCCGCCCCGACGCGCCCCGCGCGCCCACATCGCCCACTGTCGGGATCCCGCTTCCCAATTCTGGGACGCCCACTTGTCTGCCTACGACACAGTCATTCGTGGGTGGGCGCTCACCTTCGCCTTGGTGGAGATCTTGGTGGAGCGTGGTCGCTCCTCCGCCCCTTCCTCACCGCTGCCAGCCGCTGCCGGGCACTGCCGGCGGTCTCTCTGGCCGCTCCAAGGACGCGGGGGCAGCCAGCCAAGGACGGGGACAGCCAGCCAAGGACGAGGGCGAGCCAGCCGAGGACGAAGGAGTGCCACGGGCACAATCTTCACACTTTTTTTATGGTATTCACATGCATGTAGCTGACACACCACTAATTATATTAATACACCACTTGTTGATGACATTTCAGGTGATTTTTTTTTTTACGTGCTTTGTGTGTCTCCGTGTGGAGCCGTATCTAGTTTCCCTTAGGCTGTTGAATTTTATTCAGGTGTAGAGGGATGTTTAATATTTTTCCTGATTTGTGAACATTGTTTGCATTTTATATATAATCCTTCATTTTTTTTTCTCCTTTCTTTTGTGTGTTTTCTTGCACAGTGGGGAAGTTTTTATCATGCTAAGTATTCACTCATTGTTCTTTTCCCTCTTTTTAATGCGTTTTGGAGGCATCTGAGGCGAGTGAGCACACACTTAGCGGTGATACTTTTTCTTTTCCCATATTTTTCCTCATGAAGCCATATTTTTCTAATGCCTTTTTTTTTAAATGGCAGGTCAGTCTGATAAAGAGATAGACATTTTGGCCAAGGAGTTCCAGAAGTTGATGCAGGATTCGGAAGCGCCCGCCGAGGATGACAATTCCCGGGTCCTAAGGAGCGGGTCAACTCATGACAGAGTTCCTCCTCCTCCTCCTTCTTCTCTCCCGCATGATAACAAAGGTAATATCTTGACTAACCAAGAATTAACAATGGCTACTAACACTATTAAACTTCTGCCGACTACGGCATCAGTCAGAGCTTTCGCAGGCAATGAACCGGATTACAGTGCGAGAGACTTCATCCTGCAATGCGAGGATGTTATGAACAACTCATTTGTGTCAGAACCGGGTGATAAAATCTCCTTCATTAGGTCTAGATTAAAGCCGGGGTCAGAAGCATCAGCTGTTATGTACACCAGCGCGTTCATGGAACCGCAACAAACCAAGGATTATGCCCAGTTTCGGTCACATTTTCTGGAGTCTTTTGGGGAAGATGTTAGGCACAGCCTCGTCAAAGGTGTTAATGTAGCTGTGACCAAATTGATTTCAGCTGTGGAGAGTAAAGAGCTTTTAGCCGGACAAGTAGACGCCTATCGGTTGTCTACTGATATGGGCGTCTATCTGAAAGCTGGTGGCTGGACTGAGTGAGAGAATATGTCTCTATCCAATGTTCTCAAATTTTTGAAATTTTTGTATACATGGCTGTCATCAAGGGCCAGTTTCGAAAAGGTTCTTTATCCTAGCCTACGGCCCCACTGACAAGTTGCACGACTTCATGCTTAAAATAAAACTAAGATGGAGGAGAAAGACGGAGCGCCAGTCCCCGCTGTAGCCTCTGTCGACCAGAAGGCCGCTAATGTTAGCGCGTCCTCATCAGTGGTGGCGGCCACCACCGAAAAGCCTAAGCGCCACTGTTCGTACTGTCAGCGCGATGGTCATACGGTTGACTATTGTCTAAAACGTCAGCGGGATCGCAAGGCTACTAGGGAGAAGGGAGGCTCGCCGATGTCAGGCAAATCTGCTTCTCAGAAGACCCCGGCCGCTTCAAAAAGTCGAGCCGCGGGCTACCACACTGGCAAGTTCTGTTTTGTTCACGGTGCTGGTAGACACACCACAGAGGAGTGTTTCTCTGTGCTCCAGTTAAAGAAAGAGCGAGCAGGAAAGTTCGTGAAGGGGTCGGGGGAAGCCGAGCTTCCCCCCAAAACCGACCCAGGGTAGCAACCCGGGGGGGGGAGGATACCGAGACTGCAGTGCAGGCTGACAAAAGTAGCTTGTATGAATCTGTTGTGGCCGCGTGCAGTCAACCTGAAATAATGGCGCTTAAAGTCAAGCTGGGTCCGCTACAAGCGTCATTTGCGGTCGACACCGGCGCGGCGGTTAATGTGTTGTCTGAAAGGACATACTTAGCTTTGAAACGCGCGTCGCGGGGAGGCCGCTACCAGCTACGACCCTCGGACCTGAGCCTTTGCGGTGTCACCGCCGACAGGCTTAACATCCTTGGGTTGGTGAGTTTGCCAGTGAGTTTGGGACGAAACACCCCTGTCATGCGTTTGGATTTTTACGTGACGTCAAACTTTTCCCTGCCGTCTGACGGTCTTCTTGGGTTGTCGTCACTGAGGTCTAACCGCATGGTAATACATCCAGATAGTAATACAGTGAGGTTTCAAGGGAGATGTTTCAAGGCCATGGATCAACCTGTGCGCCTCGCTTCTCCCTGGGAAAGAAGAAATACCCAGCAAGGGTCGGGAAAGTGTTTCTCCAGAGTCGTTCGTGCATACCGTGCCGACTCTTTCCACGGTGCCGGTGCATGACGCGGGCACCACTTAAATTGATGGTCAACCACCAACACCAGCTGACGGTTGTGGGGATGGAAAATGTCAATGCGATAGTCGTTGGGAATCACGAAATCCCTCAGCGAACCGCAATGCACGTCCCTGTGTCAGTCCCTAACGCCACCGTAGGTTGTGACATCTGCCTAGAAGGGCCTAGTCGTGTCAACACGCTAGCGATAGAGTCCACCCTTAACACGGTGCGCGAGGGAGGTAGGACCGTAGCTTTAGTGGTTAATGCCACTGGCGGTCCAGTTAAACTCAGAAATGGAGTCATTTTGGGTCGCGCTTTAGCGTTCGACGGACAGGTGTCCCCAGACCCTTTAGAGTTAAAGCGGCCTTGTGTCGGCGCAGTGGGTCAACCCGCCGGCGACACATCTTGTCAGGCCTCATCTGTCGATTCTTTAGTCAAAGTGGTCGATTATCCCGAGCTTAAGGGCCCGCTTCTGAAACTTTTACATCAGTATCGTGATGTCATTGCCCTGCCCGGTGAACCTTTAGGTGCGACTGCTGCGACAGAACACAACATTAGGGTTAAACCCGACACCAAACCGGTGTACATTCCTGCGTACAGACTCCCACACAGTCAAAGGCAGGTTGTAGATGAACAGGTTAAAGATATGTTGGACCAGGGTGTTATTCAGCATTCCCGGTCTCCGTGGAACTTGCCCTTGTTTCTAGTCCCTAAAAGGACGGGAGTTTCAGGCCTGTCATCGATTTTAGGAAAGTAAATGAGGTGACTGAGGATGATAGGTACCCTCTGCCTGTTTTAGGTGACTTGTTAATGTCCCTGGGGCAAGGGAATAATATTTTCAGTAGTCTTGACCTTTTAAGTGGGTACTGGCAGGTGCCGATGGCAGCTGAATCCAGAGAGATTACAGCCTTCAGTACCCCTAGCGGTCATTTTGAATGGTTAAGGATGCCATTCGGCCTCAAAACCGCACCCATTACTTTTCAGAGGATGATCAACACATTGTTCTCAGACATGATAGGCAAAGAAGTCTATGCATATTTAGATGATTTAATCATCTGCAGCAAGGATGGCGCCAGTCACCTAGCTAAACTAGAAGCGGTTCTGCTTAAACTCAGAGGCGCTGGCCTTAAGGCCAAGCTGACTAAATGTGAATTTTAAAGGCGAAAATCACCTTTTTAGGCCACACTGTTGATGGAGATGGTATCCACACGATGGACGATAAAATATCGGCCATAAAGAATTTTCCGCAACCCAAGACCGTCGAAAACGTTCGTTCTTTCCTTGGGTTGTCCGGCTACTATAGGCCTTTCATACAAGGTTTTGCCAAAATTGCTTCGCCTCTAACACAACTCTTAAAGAAAGAGGTCCCTTTTCATTGGAATGCCCCACAACACAAGAGTTTTACAGACTTGAAGTCAGCGTTAATCAACGCTCCAGCCTTGGCATTCCCGGACTACAACGTCTCTTTTACACTTTTTACAGATGCCTCAGCCCTGGGTCTTGGTGCTGTTTTGATGCAACCGGACGCTCGCGGTAAAAATCGCGCTATTGCGTACGCAAGTCGTACTTTAAACCAGGCTGAGTCGAACTATTCAGTGACCCACCAGGAAACCCTAGCGGTTGTTTGGGCTCTTAAACATTTTAGGGATATTATCCTTGGCTATCCTATCACTGTCTTTACGGACCACGCGCCAGTCACCGAGCTTGGTAGAAACCTCACCGGTCGCCTCGCACGGTGGTACCTGACTATCCAGGAGTTTGGGCCAACCTTTAAGTATTTACCTGGCCGCGCGAATGTCGTCGCGGATTCACTGTCTAGGAACGTACCTGTTGGCTCAGTGGCAGAAGCGCTTACTGAAATTCAAAATTTCAGTCTTAAGGATTTAGCAGCAGCCCAGCGTCGCCATGACGTTTGGGGGTAAGGTAATATACGCTCTGGAGTCGGGTGACGAAACAAGTCTCCCGCCTCTACCTGTGTCTTTTTCACAATTCTTCTTGTCACAGGACGGTGTCCTGTGCCGCTACTGGCCCCGCAAAAAGGAGTCTGTTGCACAGTTTGTGATACCGGAGTGTTATGTACCGGCGGTGCTGAACTTAGTTCATGACGCGATCATTGCTGGTCACCCGGGGAGGGAGCGCACACTAACAGCGGCCCGAGCGGTCTATTTTTGGCCAACTATGCGTGTAGATATTGACGCGTATGTGGGTAAGTGTGTCAAGTGTGCCCAACATAAAGGGACGGTGCCTAGGCCTGCGCCGATCCTAGAATACCCGCCCCCTGCCCGGCCTTGGGATGTAGTTTCTATTGACTTGCTACAGCTTCCCGCCAGCCACCAGGGCTCTAGGTACCTCTTAGTTTGTGTAGATCACTTGTCTCGGTACGTTGTTTTAGCCCCAGTGCAAGATAAATCTGCTAAGTCCATTGCTCATGCCCTGATAACTCATCTCATTTGTCCGTATTCCACACCTAGAGTGTTGTTAAGTGATAATGGAACCGAGTTTCGAAATCAACTTTTAGCAGAAATATGCAAACAGTTTGCCATTACCCAATCTTTTACAGTCAGTTATCACCCAGCCAGCAACGGCCTTGTTGAGCGCGCGAATAGGAAGATTTTAGATGTCTTGCGCCCGGTCGTTAGCGGACTTCAGCATACATGGGAGGACTGGCTGGCATATGTTGCAGCAAGCATAAACAGCAGTGTTTGTGAGTCAACGGGACAATCTCCCCCTACATAATTTTTGGGGTTGAGAAGAGACTCCCGTATGACCTGCTTGGTAGTTCTCATTCACCTGTATATAATGTAGATGATTATTCTAAGGTTCAACTCAAGGTTTTCACAGACATTCATAGCGAAGTCAGAAAGAGACTACAGGCTACATCTGAGGCTATGTGCTTGCAGCAACACAAGCGTGCCGCCCCTGTTTCCTTGAAAGTGGGTGACTTTGTTATGATTCGAGTCCCAGAGAGACATTCGAAGTTGTCCCCTAAATTCGTGGGCCCACGCCAGATAGTTAGGCAACTAGGTGGTCACAAATTTGAGCTTTATGATCTCATTTTTAATTCATACGAAATTGTGCATAGTGATCGCCTCAAAAAGACAGACGCCCAGCCTGAGGTCATCGATTCGACTTTAGTTGAACCAGCGAGAACCGCCTGTTTGCCTCAGCCTGACGATGCTTTGTCTATCTTTCCAACACACGACTATAACCTGCGTCCTCGCCAATAAGGGTTTTCTGCTTGGTTCCAGGAAATGTTGTCCCTCACCTTCTACTTCCGCTCTGGCTGCAGACCCTGCGCACCTCAAGCCGGGGGCCCTCTCTGCTCATTTGGGCCGGGTTTCTCTGGTCGAGGATGTCCTGTGGGTCCAGTACCCGTTTACTGCTCTGGTGGAATTACCAGGCACACTGAGGACAATAACGGAACAAGTGACTGGGGTTGTGTTGCAGATGGATATCAATGCTCCTGAAGACGGTCTCCTGCGTCTGATGCATGACCGCATAAAGTACTTGAATGATACTCTAACCCTGGCTTTGGAGAACTACGCAGCTCTTTCGTTTCCTAACCGTACTAAACGGGGCTTGATTGATGGGATTGGGCAACTTTCCCGCATGTTGTTTGGAACCGCAATGGATGAGGATGTGGAGGAACTGCGGGATAGGTATAACCGTTTGGCTTCACTTGCTGCTACTCAACACAAAACCATTAGGATGAATTCCTTCCACATTTCCAGACTTGAGCATGCAGTACAGGATATTGCTTCTTATTCCCGAACCTTAGGCTCTTCCATTAATGAGTTGTGGACCGGCATGGCTAATATGTACCAAATGGAACTTGTTCTACAAACCTTGCCTGCCTTGGAGAGTGCAGTCAACTCTATCCTCCATACTAATGCTCTGGTAATACAGAATGTAGTGGATGCAGACTGTGGTAGGGTTACCTCTTCTCTTTTTCCTGTCAGGGATTTGCAAAAGGCTTTGAAAATAGGAGTAGAGAACCACCAACTAACACCTTTGTTTGACATGCATGCCATACACCACTACTATCCCTTGCTTGAGTCATTCCTGACGTCGGAAGCTATAGTAATTCACGTTCCCTTCAGGTCAAAGGATGTATTTGAGGTTTATCAGCTGGAACCTTTCCCTTTCTCAGTCAATAACTCGGTGATGGTGCTGGACTTACCTGCCACAGTGGTCTTAATTCGTAATGATCTATCGCTTTATGCAACGGGCCAGCCGTCAGACCTAGGGTCCTGCAAAACAGAGTATCACAATCTCTATTTTTGCTCAGCGTCACTCTTTGCATTCCTCCCGTTGACAGGTGGTATCTGCGAGGTGGTGCTGACCCAGTCGGATGCTTCTAAAGCTCTAGAGACTTGCCCCTATCGTCACGTCGCCCCTAAATCGCTTTTCCACAGGAGGTTCTCCGGATTTCACTACTTCTTTTTCACACTACCAGTGTTTGTGACAGTGGTCTGTCCCGAAGGTTCAACTTATAGAGAGGTTGCAGGTCACCTGGCGGTACGGGTGGCTTGTTCCCTACGTTCTGTCAATTTGACAACCTTTCCGGAGACGCTCCATCATGGATTTGCGGCCACAAATGCCATCCCAATCTATCCTATTGACAGTTTAGTGAATCTCACCTTTTCTAGAATGAAGTATGTGACAAATAGCCTTTCCGAGCTAACCTTTTCAAATTTCTCGGAATTGGAGTCAGCTGTCCATGACTCTCTACCGGTTTACCTTGCCCCATATGTACATTACCCATCACTGATCTTGCCGGTGGTTCTTTTTATCATCATTGTCATCCCCCTGTTCTGCCTTGTTAAGCGGGCTCTGACTTTGTACAACCATCTTCAGGCAAGAGTTGCCCCACCGCGCTGAGTTCGTACGCATTGTGACTCGAAGATTCAGTTTGTATCAAATCTTCTTCACGGATTTTTTTTTCTTTTCTTCTTACTATTCCACATAGCTCCGTTACCATGTATCCTAATGACAATTTAGTCAATTTGTTTTTTTTTTAGGATGTATTTTGTAAATAACTATTCGAGCTATTGTTTTGTTTTCTCGGAATAGTGCTGAGCTTCCACGTCCACGACTCTAGCCCTGTTTACCTCGCCCTGTATGTACTTTGCCCATTTATTGTTACTTCCATGATTATTTTTCTTGTCATTGGCATTTCCCGATGTTGTACCGTTAGGCGGGCTCTGACTTGTATATATTTTTTTTTTACATGCAACCATAATAGGCCCTCGTTTAACTAGTACACATTGTGCGACTGTAACATGGGTAGGTACACTGATTTTAAGGGTCGGATGAGCCGCGAGGTCGCGACTTTTTCCGTGACCGAGCGATGTAATGTATATTATAAAAAATGTGAATGTGTGAATGTATGTCGTATCGCCATGGCCCAGTGGCGCCAGGACGTTACACACAGACGCTACGTTGTGCTTAGGAGGTGCTCCTTGCCGTGGGAACGGTGCTGATGCAGCAAGCATGCTATCCGCTGGCCGCTCCTGTACCAAGAGAAGCCGGCAGATCAGAGCGGGCGGCGGAGGAGGGCACAGGACTTCTCGGAGTGTGCGTACGACTTACGACTCGTCCACAAAATACTGTAACTATTCTGTGAATATATTTAAAAAGCAATACAACCATTTAATCAACCAGAGAGAGAGAGTAAATTAAGTGAACTCAAAGTGAACTTAACGGCTCCGCTCGGCCAACACATAACACACATCACTTAACTAAAAGGCTATTGTGTTGTCTCACGACTTCTATCAACTGGAGAAAGCAGGCAACGGTACACCGGACCTCACGTGAGATAACAGTTCGCGCCTTAATCAAAAACACAAAAAAAACAGCTAACAAAAAGGCTAACACTCTCTCTCTCTCTCTCTCTCTCTCTCTCTCTCTCTCTCTCTCTCTCTCTCTCTCTCTCTCTCTCTCTCTCTCTCTCTCTCTCTCTCTCTCTCTCTCTCTCACACACACACACACACACACACACACACACACACACACACACACACACACATCGTTACACACATCGTTAACTATGAGCTACTTCTAAATAAGTCTCGAACACTGTATACATTTAAACATAATGATAGACCACATAATTCTACCGAAGATTCGTTTTTTCTGAGGACAAAACAGAGTCTACCCATCTTACGTTGTGGCAGCGTGGCCGGCCTGTGCGACGCGGCCAAGTTGAAGGATGACAAGGAAAAATATTGAGAGAAAAAGACGGAAATGGGAGGAAGGAGAGAGAGGAAGAGGAAATTGGGTGCTGAGCGATAGGAGAAATAAAAGAGAAGAGGGAGAGGACAATAGAGAAGGCAGGAAGCAGCGAGGGACCGGAGAATGAAAGGCGGAGGACCCGACAAGGAAAATGTGATGTTCGGGATAAGAAGAAATGAAAGGGAAGAAAAAAGAGAGAGAGAGAGAGAGAGAGAGAGGTGGCAACACAGCAAGCTTGAGGCAGCAACACTGTCGGCCACACCTCAAGTGACTCGCTGAAATGGAAAGACTACAGCGCCTTCCTTCACTACTATCTCTGCTGTTACTATCTTACAGGCGTCTTCAATAACTCCTATCACTATCTTTCAGGTGTATTCATTCACTATCTTTCAGGTGGATTCGTTTAGTATTTTTACAGCTGTTTCATCACCCAGCCCTAGTTAGGTGTGGGGTGATACTTGGGATGCAAAGGTGTGTGTGTGTGTGTGTGTGTGTGTGTGTGTGTAGACTGCTACAACCACTACTATTACTACTATTTCTACAACTACTACTTATGTTCCGTCTGGCTGATGCTACGTAGATGGATAGGTGTGTGGATGACTGGTTGTCGGGGGTGGCTGGCTGTTGAGTAAGTGGCCGTCTGGTTGGGTTTGGCTGTGGCTGAGTGTATGTTTGTGTGTGGCGAGAGTTTGGCGGTGTATGACTGAGTGAGTGAGTGTGTGTGTTTGTGGGCTGGTTGACTGGGTAGGGTGTGTGTGTATGGCTGGGTTTGACTTTGTTTATGTTATAGGTGGGTGTGTGGCTGAGTCTGGCGATGACCGGCTGAGCTGAGGCAGGTGTGTGTGTGTGACTGGGAGATGGATGAGGTGTGCGGGTGAGTGGCTAGGCTGGTGGGTAGCGGTGGATGGCTGTGACTATGATGGTGGCTGGATGTGTGTGTGAATGGTCTACTACTACTACTACTACTACTACTACTACTACTACTACTACTACTACTACTACTACTACTACTACTATTTCTGTTCCGGCTGGCTGAGGGTGGATGGTTGGGTGTGTGGAGGGGCGGTGGGTAGCAGTGGCTGGGAGTGTGGAAAGGGGTGCAAGAGGCTGTAAGGATGGGAGTGGGGGAGGTGAGGAGAAGGCTGTGAATTGGGGAAGGGGAAAGGAGAGGAAGCTGTGAGGATTTGGGGAAGGAACAGATGAGGGGCGCACCTGCGTTACCCTCTACCTCCTTCTCTCTCTCTCTCTCTCTCTCTCTCTCTCTCTCTCTCTCTCTCTCTCTCTCTCTCTCTCTCTCTCTCTCTCTCTCTCTCTCTCTCTCTCTCTCTCTCTCTCTCTCTCTCTCTGTGTGTGTGTTTTCAACTTTTTCCTTCTTTCTTTTCTTTTTCATTTTTTTTATTTCTTTATTATTCACAATCTAGATACTGTTTGTGAATAAAATTTTAATCAATCTCTCTTCCTTCCTTCCTTCCCTCCTTCCTTTCTTTTTCTCTTTCTTTCTCTCTTTCTTTTTTTCTTTCTTTGATTCGTTCGTTCGTTCGTTCTTTTTCTTTCTTTCTTTCTTTCTTTCTTTCTTTCTTTCTTTCTTTCTTTCTTTCTTTCTTTCTTTCTTTCTTCACTCACTCACTCACTCACTCTTTCACTCACTCACACATCCCCCCAATACACAAATTCCAGCTCCCGGGGACGTGTGGCCAAAAAATGAGTTAGTATTTTCCGGGAGTAATAATAAACGTTTGCCGATGGATTACCGCTGATCTACTTGTGTTTGTGTAAATATTGGAAAGCTGTTTATCGCCGGGCCCGACCAGTACGAGAGAGAGAGAGAGAGAGAGAGAGAGAGAGAGAGAGAGAGGAACAAGATATTTCCCGCACGCTCTTACTTTCCCATGAATATTACGACCTACTACTACTACTACTACTACCACTACAACTACTTCTACTTCTGCTTCTACTACTACTACTACTACTACTACTACTACTACTACTACTACTACTACTTCTACTTCTACTACTACTACTACTACTTCTACTTCTACTTCTACTTCTACTACTACTACTACTACTACTACTACTTCTACTTCTACTTCTACTACTACTACTACTACTACTACTACTACTACTTCTACTTCTACTTCTACTACTACTACTACTACTTCTACTTCTACTACTACTACTACTACTACTACTACTACTACTACTACTACTACTACTACTACTACTACTACTACTACTACTACTACTACTACTACTACTTTTCTTCCTCCTTTTTACCTTCCCTCTCCCTTTCCTGTGATCTCTTCCTCCTCCTCCTCTTCCTCATCTGAACATCATCTCCCTCCTATTTTCGTATATACTTGTGCCCCTCCTTCATTCCTCCCTTAACTTCTCGACATCCCGTTATCTCTTTCCTCCCTCTCTCTAAGTAGCACTCTTCCAAAACTCTCTTTCTCCTCCTCCTTCTCTTCGCTATATCGTTATCTTCTCCCGTTTTTGTTTTCTTTCCTCATTTTTCTCCTTTCTGTAATCTTTCTCCTCTCTCACTACTGTACCCTTAACCTCCTCCTCCTCCTCCTTCTCCTCTTCTTATCTATACCATTATCTCCTTTCCTCCCTTCTTTCCTTCCCCTCTCTCTTGCCTTTGCTCTCTTCCTTCCTCTTTCTCTAAGCTTTACTTTCCTCCTCCTCCTTCCCTCTCTTCTCCATTATCTCCTTTTCCTCTCTTTAAGTATTAGTACCTCTCCTTCCTGTCCTCTTCCTCTTAATAAACAGCGCTCTCCCTCCCCTTATCATTTCTTTTCCTTTCCTTCCGTCACGTATTAGTAGCTTTCTTTCCTTCCTTCCTTCCTTGCACTTAAGTCTGAGGGCCACTTCCGTCCCCCTCTCCTACCCTCGCTGCATCATTGGGTTCTGTCTCTATCCCTCTGTCACCCTGCAAAACTATCTCCGCTGCTTCCCATACCACGCATCTCTATATATGCAACAACATCCTGCCAGCCGCTACCACTATCTTCTCTGTCTTCCTGTTGCATCATTGTGTCTTGTCTCTATCCCTGTGCCACCCTCTATGCCCTTCATGGCTCCACACACCACCACACACACGTCTATACACAGCGCCATCCCGCCAGCCACCACTACTAACTGATCTGTCGTCTTGCTTAGTACACACACACACACACACACACACACACACCTTCCTGCTGCTCCTGCTTCGATTTCACTCCCTACTGGTGATGTTTGAACCGCTGCTGCTGCTGGGACTCCTATTGCTTCTTATCTATACTAGCACTACTTCTTCTATTCCTCCTCCTGTTCTTCTTCTTCCTCTTTCTCTTCCTTGGGTCCTGTCTCATATTCCTGTCGTCTTCCATAACTATCTCCTTCGCTGCCGCCCTCAAACACACACACACACACACACACACACACCACACCACACCACACCACACCACACCACACACACACACACACACACACACACACACACCACACCACACCACACCACACACACACACACACACACACACACACACACACACACCTTTACATATTCAACAACCTCCCGCCAGCTGTCATTCGTCTCGTAGCATCCTCAGGTCCTTTCTCGGCCCCGTGTCACCATTCACCTCCCGTCCCTTCCCCCTCCTTCCTTCTCCCTGCCTAAGCCACACTCACTTTCCTTAAGCATTCTGGTACGTCTGACTGACCGCTACTAATGATTGCCACTTATTTCGAAATACTGCATGGCTACTACTACTACTACTACTACTACAGCCTCCATCTATTAGAGTTGCGTTGTGAGCGGTATATTCTCTCATATCCTTTCACAAAGCAATTCATTGGCCCCACCCCGCCAATGACTGTGGCCGACAACCATCTTTATTTAATATTACAAACTTTACTAAACATTTTATTTTTAAGCTAACAGAGCTTGTGGTTGATACGACTATCAACCACCGTCGCTTCAAAGTCCAGGTCAGCAATGCGGGTGGTTTTGGGTGCAGGTGACCTGGTTCCTCTCAGGCAGACCAAGGCTGACCTCAGGAGGGAGAAGGACAGCCTGCATCTCATCCAGGCGACCACACTGCTTCTTGGCTGCTGTTTCTTATCCGCCAGTGTTTCGGCGAGTTTTCCGTAAAAGCTCTGCGCCCTTGGTCCCATCCCTCCTGCCGTCGTGAATACTATCGGGGTGAAGGAGCCCTGGTCCACATTCTGTATTCTTTCTTCATATGCTCTGTTCTTCTCTTGTTCGTTTCTTCTGTGGGCTGCATCAAGGGTCAGGTCTCTATGGCAATGGGCCATGGGATCAAAGATCCTTATGTCAAAATATGCCCTTTGTCCACGAGTCCAAAACCCTCTGGCGCTAACATCCACTCGTGCTTCGTTCGAAACATTAGCGGTGCGTCTGGCGAGGTGTTCGCCTTGCAGAGGGAGCAGCATGGGTTCCACAGTCACGTCGTGGCAGACTTCTTTCAGCATCTGAGCTGTTACGTCTCTTACTTCATCATGTCTCATGCAGACGAAACCTCCTCTCTTGCATGTCATGGCATGATTTTGGTTGAAAGGTGAGCCACAGTTACACATGTTTGGGAGCCCATCCACTGGCCAGCCATACCTGAGGGCAAGGGCATTAGTAAATTCTTTTTTGTTTAAGTTGAAGCCTCTTGCCCTGATAGGTAGTGTGGTTAGCCAGTTTGAGGCGCCCACTTCCTGTGCAATATCTGTCCTCCTTGTGTCTTCTGGGAGTTCTCTCATTAGGTCACTCAAGAGTGTCTCTCTGTTTTCCTTCTCTGTTTATGGAGATTTCATTCCTTAGTGACCTAATATCTTGAGGGTTGTCTTCTCCCCTTTCATTTTGATTGGTAATATATCCGGTCAAGGAGGCTGTGATTCGGAGTGAGTTCCCGAATTCAGACAGCCAGATTTTGCGGGTTGGTGATGCCGAGCCCACCCATTCTTGGCGGCAACTCCAGCAATCTTCTCTCCTGGTCACTGGGACATCTCCCATTTGCTATCGCCGGTATGAAGGTGTTTCTGATAGCATCTTCCAGAGGTTTTAGTAACCGAGCAACATCAGGAACTGTCCTCATGAGGTAGTTCCATTTATGCTTGACACCGTACGTAAATGCTGTGTAGGCTGCCTGCGGTTCTGTTTTGGCGATTTCGCTCAGCCTCTGCAGTTCGGACTCCCAGCGCTTTACAGCTGTTTTCACATATTCGGTTCTGTATTCAGCTGTTCCAATGGCTGCCCCGAGGTGTCTTTCTCCAGTCACTGACAGTTTCACGTTACTGCCCTGGAATGATGTTTTGGCCCGATCGTTTGCCTCTGGTTTTACTGTCACCACAGACTTCGTGGCGTTGGGATGGTACCCTATTTTAGGGCCGTGTTCATTGACGAGGTCCCACCATTTCCTGAGGTCTGCAGACTTTCCTACCCCGGTGAGGTCATCCGCATATGCCACCTGTTTGACGTTGGTGTTTTCATGGCGGATGATGTCCTGCAGCTTCATCATTCCCAGGGCAAACATTGCCATGGCCACTGGGTCCCCCTGGGTGGTGCCCTCTGAGGATTGTATGGCCACCGGGTCTCCAAGTCGTTGGTCATTATGACTGCTGATGAACAGTCTGGCAGGCTCCTTGTATGTATTTTCAATATATTGGGCGAATATAGGGCACTTGATTTTGATGTTGTGCAGAGCTGTTTCCGTATTGATGTTGTTGAACGCATTTGCAGCGTCCACCATCAGCACCGCCTCGCATTCTGGGTCTTCGAACATTTTCCTGACGGCGTGAATGGCAGCTTCACACCCAGCCTGCTGACCCGCACACACTTGGAGGTTTCCCACCGCCTTCCTCACGTCGTCCTTCACCACCTCCATGACAGCCTTGCCTATGATCCTCCTGAGCACCTCCCCCATCCCGATGGGGCGACAGCCTGGTTTTTTATCCAGCGGGATGAGCCGGCAGGCCATCAAAGGCTCGAGGTGTTGGCAATTCTCTGACGCCAATTTTCTTGCTAGGGCGGCTATTGCGTCGCGAAGATCCACAGCTGGATTACCAAAGATGCTCTTACTGAGGAGGTGTTTCCACCCCTTGGCATCCAGGCCTGATGGTCCAGCCGCTCCCTGCGTGTGAAGGGGGTGCCTCCAGATCACGTCACCGCTGATATGGTCGAAGACAACTCGATGCGGTGGGGTGTAGTCCCCTAGGAACTTCATTTCTGGATGTGCAGGTCTAGCATCTGGATGCTTGTCCTTAAGGATCTGGCGTGTCTCTTCCGTCATGGGAAGGACTCCCGCTGCCTCATCTTCTATTGACAGTGATCTAGTTCCTATGGCCACTTTGCCTTGTCTCATCTTGTCAGCAAAGTTTTTAGCCCTGTCGTTACTGTCCTTCTTGCGAATGTTACGTCTGCCTAGTCTTTCCTGCAGTGTTTTAGCTTCGTCAAGTAGCTTCCGGACGTCCCCTTTCCTCCACAGCTCCATTCTTCTTTGTACCGCCTTCACGTCCTCAGATTGTTTCGACTTTTTGTGAGTCCGTTGGCATATGAGGTGCGGTAGTATGGCCAGAATCTTTAAAGTGTAGGGGGCGATTTGCGATTTGCGATTTGCGATCTACTACTACTACTACTACTACTACTACTACTACTACTACTACTATGCTACTGCTACTGCCACTTCTACTACCGGTTGCTACTTCTTACGAAACAATGCATAGCCACTAGATTTTGTTGATGTATGTTGATTTTACTACTACTAGTACTACTACTACTACTACTACTATTACTACTACTACTACTACTACTACTACTACTACTACTACTACTACTACTGCCACTATAAGACTACATACTTCTGCTGCTACTACTTATATTGCTACTATTCTACTTATTCTTGTTCTTGTTCTTATACTACAACAACTACTACTACTACTACTACTACTACTACTACTACTACTACTACTACTACTACTACTACTACGGTACTACTATTACTACTACCACCACCACCACCACCACCACCACCTCTATCATCTCTTTACTTCTACCGCTAATAACCTGTTGACAGTCTGAAGAAGCACTTAAGGCTAAGCTCACAAAAGACGTTTAGTTACTTTTATTTGAGAGAGACGGATTGGAAACTTGCAAATGTCACACCAATTTTCAAAAAGGGGGACAAGTCTCATCCAGGAAACTATCG
This sequence comes from Eriocheir sinensis, assembly GCF_024679095.1. Lineage (NCBI taxonomy): Eukaryota > Metazoa > Arthropoda > Malacostraca > Decapoda > Varunidae > Eriocheir > Eriocheir sinensis. The sequence continues at coordinate 1,549,814 of NW_026111942.1, forward strand.
ACCAATTAGCCTGACATCTATTGTTTGTAAGTTAATGGAGACTATCATTCGCGACTATATGGTGAAATTCTTCGAAAAAAATAATATCATAAATAGTTCGCAACATGGCTCCGTAGTAAACGTTCGTGTTTGACTAACTTACTTGATTTTTTTCACTATATTTTTGAGGTGTTCGATGAAAGTAGATCAGTAGATATCATATATCTGGATTTTCAAAAGGCATTTGATAAGGTCCCCCACCAACGATTGCTCAGCAAACTACTGGCGCACGGTATCTCGGGTAACATTCACAATTGGCTTGCGGACTGGCCCTCTGAGCGGAAACAGAGAGTAGTTCTAAACGGTGTAACATCTAACTGGCTCGATGTCAAAAGCGGCGTACCTCAAGGATCAGTGCTTGGCCCCATGCTCTTCTTAATTTATGTTAATGATATCGATGATGGGCTCACTTGCAAAGTATCAAAATTTGCTGATGACACAAAAATTGCTAGTAAAGTAACTGCGATACTCGACGAAGAAGCTTTACAATCAGATCTAGATCGACTTGCACGTTGGGCCAATCAATAGCAAATGAAATTTAACGTTGAGAAATGTAAAGTGTTGCACATCGGAAAAAATAACAATCGCGTTCGGTACGTAATGAATGGCCAACAACTTTCTGCAGTAAGTAGTGGAATCACTATATCAAGCGATTTAAAGCCCGGTCAGCATTGTTCAGAGGTAGTTAAAACTGCAAACAAATTGGTTGGCTTCATCGGACGAGTCTTTAATAATAAATCGGAAAAAGTAATATTAAAACTGTATAATTCGTTGGTTCGACCCCGTCTAGAGTACTGTGTACAGTTTTGGTCTCCCTACTACAGAAAAGACATAGAAAAGTTGGAACGGGTCCAACGAAGAGTAACAAAGATGATTCCTAGGTTGAGAAATTTATCATATGAACAAAGGCTTAAAGAAGTAAATTTATTCAGCCTATCAAAACGAAGAATGCGAGGCGATCTAATAGAAGTGTTTAAAATGTTCAAAGGATTCAGTGATATTAATGCGGAAGATTACTTTACAATTGATCGATCAAATAGAACAAGAAGAAATCACAATTTGAAGATAAGTGGTAAAAGATTCTCGTCGTACGAAGCTAAACACTTCTTCTTCAATCGAGTTGTTAATGTTTGGAACTCTCTACCTTGTGATGTCGTTGATAGTACAACAGTTACGGCCTTCAAGAATAGATTAGACAAGTGTTTTGAATCCAACCAGCAACTAAGATATTACTCATTGTCGTAATAACGTTAAGTTCTTTCGAATACTGGTGTCCTTGTCCGCTTTTATCGCCCGGTTAGTGGTAGCAGTAATGGTAGTTCTTTCCTCTTTCCTACATAAATTCCATGCAGTTTTTCCATGCTGCATGGTTCTTTTTCCTTTCCTGCCAGCTTTGGGTGGAGGGATGGGGGGGTGGGGAGGAGCCTTCGCCTTTGCTGTCCTTCATCTTTCACCTTTGATTAGATAGTTAGTGTAGCTTGTCACAAACAACCTCGTAAAGACCAGCAGGTCTGCTGTTGTTTGTTCTTCCTTTGTGTTCCTTTGTGTTCCTTTGTGAACAGTGAAGCTCTTTGCTCACCCATCGGCGCCTCGAGGTGTGTGTGTGTGTGTGTGTTTGTGTGTGTGTGTAATTAACCTGACGCCCAGTGCTGCCAGTAAGGGTGTGTGTCAAGGGGTCTTTCACTCTCCTTCTCTCTCCCTCTCTTTCTCTTGACGCCACGAGACAAAAGCCCATATTCTTAAACGTATCGGCGCCTGTTTGAAAAGCCTCTCGTAGAAGTTGTTGGGCTTTTCATGGACTGTTTTGTGATGTTTGAAAAACCTCTCGTAGAAGTTGTTGGGCTTTTCATGGACTGTTTTGTGATGTTTGAAAAGCCTCTCGTAGAAGTTGCTGAGGTTTTCATTTATTGTTTTGTGATCCTGGTGATAGTTTACTCGGCTTCTGTATCTTGAACTGGAATAATCACCATGAAAACCTGGTAACTCATTTCTGTGGCCTTAGGAAATGGTCGTAATGGGAGGAGGAAGGAAGGAATAATACGAGCAATAGAAGTAGGAAGGAACAGGAGGAAAAATAATGAACCTCTCTCCCTCTCTCTCCCCTCTCTGGACGCCGTGAGACAAAGCCAAGAGTGTTTTCTTTATGAGTTCAGTGCTGGCTGTTTTCCGCGCTGATGTAATAGTTGGTGACAGTGTTAGTTATGGCTTGCTCGGGTTACCTCACTGCTCAGGAAGATACTAGAGTTAATGCACTTCACTATAGGAGGTTTTACTCTCACTCTCTCTCTCTCTCTCTCTCTCTCTCTCTCTCTCTCTCTCTCTCTCTCTCTCTCTCTCTCTCTCTCTCTCTCTCTCTCTCTCTCTCTCTCTCTCTCTCTCTCTCTCTCTCTCTCTCTCTCTCTCTCTCTCTCTCTCTCTCTCTCTCTCTCTCTCTCTCTCTCTCTCTCTCTCTCTCTCAGATATGGAGAAATCGGGCGTCGTAGGTTTTGCCAATACAACAAAGGCTTATATATGTAAATGTATGTGTGTTTGTTTGTTTGTGTGGGAGAGATGGTGTGGGGGAGAGATACGGTGTGTGTGTGTGTGTGTGTGTGTGTGTGTCATGGCGGGACGTATAATAAATCCTTGCACCAAAGCGGCTTATAGAATTGACTCGCATTTACTCAACAAACACAAAGCCAACGAGGTCGAGTTTGTTGCCGCCCGCGTCCATATTGTGCGCGGGGTGTTTTATGTGTGTGGGTGTGGGTGTGGGTGCTCGTGTGGGTTGGGGTGTGTGGGTTGGTGTGTGTGGGTTGGTGTGTGAGAGAGAGAGAGAGAGAGAGAGAGAGAGAGAGAGAGAGAGAGAGAGAGAGTGTTGCTTGCATCGTGATTTGTGACGTCAAAGAAAAAGTAAAGTGTGCTCAGAGTAACTCTTCAAATAGGATCGTAGGCCTTTAAGAGATCTATTAGTTAAGTGGTCCCCAAAGTGGGCGGTATTACACACCTGGGGGCGCTGGAAAGGTCTGGGAGGCGGTGAGGAAAACAGGCGCGGGTGGGGGGCGGCAGGGTGGCATTAGTAGTAATTAACCCAAGTAGCAAACAGGACACAGAAAACACACGCACCGCTAAACACACGAGTAAAGTGACACGCAATCAAAGCAGACACTAACAGACTACCTGGACGTCCACCAACCACTTCTACAGCTAAGTGAACGAGCTAAGTGATGCGTGGAACCTAAAATGATTGATAATATTTTGTTTTTACGAAATCTGAAACACAAAATCTGCAACAGTCACCAAGGCCAAGAGAGGAGAAGGCTGAGTGGAGACGCTGATGTCCCTCTCTTTTGGCCACTCTTATAAGCTTTTGTTTTATAGAGGCAGTTCTCTTCCTCCTCCTCTTGCTCTGCCTCTGTCTTCGTTTCATCTTCCTTCGCCTGCAATTTCTACTCCTGTTCCTCTTTCTCTTTCTCCTCCTCCTCATCTTCCTCCTTCTTTATCTTTCTTTCTTTCTTTTTCTTCTTCCTCCTTTTTCTCTTCCTCTTCCTCCTCCTCCTCATTGATTTTTTTTTTACCCTTAAGCTGTTTCCTTACTGTTAGAGAAAAAAAACCCCGCATCCATCCCTTCCATGATAACTGTGAAGAGAATAAACTTTGGTAACTTGTGAGATGTTGTTTTACCTTCCATGTTGCAGAAACAACTAATACTACTAAGGAAATTGGGTTACTAAAGCATTATTTATTTGTGAAACTCATGGTTGTGTTTAATCTTGTTTCCAATTTCCTGCATACCAAATACCGAGAAAGAGGTGTGTGTTCGCATGTGTGTGTCGTGGGTGGGTGGGGGGGGTGGGGGTGGGGATGGGCTAAGAACTCGCCTGGAAAAGTTTAGGAACCGTTGTTAGATAATCCGTCATGTGTACGTATATATACAGGATCAGTATACAAGGCGATCCCACTCACTCACGGCGGGGAAGCTGGGCCGTGTCATTAAACCCTCCGGTGCCCAAGCAATTCCATTAGACTTTCGTAAGAGTTGTGGGCATATCCATGGGTAGTTTAATGAGCCTGGTGGTAGTATGACCCTTCTTCTGTACCATGAACGTTAACAAACACTCATGGGGACGCGTTTAACCTCTTTTAGTCCTTTATAAATGATCGATGTAAGAGAAGGAAGCGTCTAAGAATACCAGCCAATGCGTCCCGGGTCCTCGCCAGCCACGGTGCAGCACATTCCCGTGATGGGCGTTACTTTATCGTACTGCCGTCAATCAGGCCGTTAAGCCTGGCAGCGCAGCGCTCTAACTGACTGAGCTACGGAGCTGTGTGTGTGTGTGTGTGTGTGTGTGTGTGTGTGTGTGTGTGTGTGTCTCTCTCTCTCTCTCTCTCTCTCTCTCTCTCTCTCTCTCTCTCTCTCTCTCTCTCTCTCTCTCTCTCTCTCTCTCTCTCTCTCTCTCTCTCTCTCTCTCTCTCTCTCTCTCTCTCTCTCTCTCTCTCTCTCTCTCTCACACACACACACACACACACACACACACACACACACACACACACACACACACACACCCCACACACACATATATACATCTATCTTTATATGACAGAGAGAGTAATCCACGTTCATAAGGCAGGGATATGTATCTATCTATGTCTATGTATCTATCTATCTATCTAATAATGTCTTTCTCTCTCATGTATCGTTATTAGTGTTGCCGTTCCCACACCTATAATAGTCACCGCCTCCACTTTGTCTCGTGACCTGTCCTGCGCATACTAATAAGAAGACCCACCGAGGGATGCGTTAATGTCTTTCTCTCTCATGTTTTGGTATTTGTTTTGCCGTTCCCAGACTTGTTATGATCACGACCTCCACCTGGCAAGTAGTAGTGTGTCACGTGACCTCTTTACCTGTCCTGTACATACTAATTAGAAGACCAACTAAGCAATGCGTCAGGTTCTTTCTCTTCCGTGTGTTGGTATTTGTTTAGGCGTCCCCACACGTGTTGTTAGTGCGTCCTTTCCCAGCCCCGTAGCGTTAGTGGCGCCGCTTTGCTCTGTGGTGGCAATTTTGACGTTTATTTTTACGAGGCGCTTTTTTGCCCGCCTGAAGAGTTCCCGCGAGGCTCCTGTTCGTGTCTGCAGCGCTTGTTCCTCGCCCCAGCAAGGAGACGTTGTAACACCCGTGTTGGGAGACGGGAAGTTGCCTGTTTTGGTGTTGAAGCAGAGGCAACACACGCCCTGGGTTTAGTTGATAGTTAGTTTTAGGCTGTTTTTAGTTTCTTTAAGTCTGGTTTGTTCTTCTTCTTCTTTTCTTCTTTTTCTTCTTCTTCTTTTATTCTTTTTCTTCTTCTTCTTCTTTTCTTCTTCTTTTCTTCTTCTTCTTTCTTCTTTTCTTTGCTTGTGCTTCTGCTTCTTCTCTTCTTCTTTTCTTCTTTTTCTTCTTTTTTTCTTCTTCTTCTTCTTCTTTTCTTCTTTTTTTTTCTTCTTCTTCTTCTTCTTCTCCTTTTTCTTCTTCTTCTTCTTCTTCTTCTTCTTCTTTTCTTCTTCTTCTTCTTCTTCTTCTTCTTCTTCTTCTTCTTCTTCTGGCTTGTTAGGTGGTGGTTGGCGAACCTTATGTTGTAGAGCAGCTCGACTAACATATATCAGTACCGGTGTCATGTGTTATTGAAGCTAGATTGTTAAAGGAAGAAAAGACATATTATTGGTAAGTGAATGATGTTATGTATATTGTATGTATTGTGTATGTATGTATATGTATATGCGACGGAGATAAGTACGGAGGCCACGCGCAGCTATACGTATGTCATCACTTTTGTCTTACGTTTGTATGTATGTATATGTATGAACGTATGTATGTTTGTATGTATGTAGTGCATCAGGGCTTACTTATATCAACACTGGGGTCATGTATTGCTTGAGTTGAAGTTTGTTATGTTAAAGGAACGATATATAAAGTTTGTAAGTCTGTATGTCTGTCTGTATTTATAGGAGCAGTGATTTGAGGGCTTTTTTTCCATTGTCTTTTTTTCATTTTTTTTTTCCCTTGAGCTGTTTCCTTTGCTGTAAAAAAATGTATGTATGTTTGCTAGTACATTCACCTGTTATCAGATTTATAATACTAGGACGCAAGGCTATTACATAAGAAGAACTATATAATGCATGTCTTTCTGTCTGCCCGTATGTGTCTGTTTGTGCATTCCCCCGACGCCTGATGTATAGCACTCGGCCGCCCCAGACGTTGTTTTCACCGCTGGCATTCACCATATTGGCGGAACACGACGGTTCCACCCCCCGCCGCGACAGTCCTCTCCCAGACGCATAGGTTTTCGATGCTGTATTTGTTGTTTTCGCCGCTGGCAGAGTCTTGGGGCCGAGCGATTCAGTGCCGCATTTTAGAGTTCTCGGTATTGTGTACGAGCGGGAGGCTGAAGGGAACACAAGTCGCCGCGAGAGACATAGCTTACGAGGCGGACTTAATTAGAGCCGTGTGTTGCGATGGAAGAACTCGAACGGCTGTCGGTTTACGGAAAGACTGAATTCAGAGCGAGGCATGAGAGGAGAGGAGAGGAGACATGTTGAGTCATGAATGTTCGGGATCAACACTCGGGAACATTAGCCAAGTATCTTAAGTGTCGTGTTGAATGTTAGGGATCAGCACTTGGGAACAAAGGATGAAACCAAAGCAAGAAAAGAGTAGCAGATTAGGTTTGGAAAGAAGGAAGGAAAGTTTAGATTTAAAGAAGCTGTGAAAGGTTGTTAGGTTATATTAGGTAAAGTCAGGTCAGGTTAGGTTAAGTTAGTTGAGGAGTCATCGTAGGTTAGATTAAGTTAGGAAGGAAGAAAGAAAGGTCAAGGTTTAAAGAAGCTGTGAAAGATTGTAAGGTTATATTAGGTCAAGTCAGGTCAGGGTAGGAGTTAGTTGAGGAGTCATCGTAGATTAGATTAAGTTAGGAAGGAAGAAAGAAAGAAAGGTTAAGGTTTAAAGAGGCTGTGAAAGATTGTAAGGTTATATTAGGTCAAATCAGGTCATGGTATGTTTAGTTAGTTGAGGAGTCATCGTAGGTTAGAGTAAGTTAGGAAGGAAGGAAGGAAGGTATACATGTGAGAAGGAAGAAGCAATTAACAAGATAAAGTAGAAACCAGGATCGAGCCAGGTATATTTAGCTTCTTCCTGTCGAGTGATCAGGGATGAATTCTCGGGGACATAGGATAAAGTTAAAGCCTAAAATAGCGTAGAAGAAGCAATAAACAGAACTAATGAGAAACCAGGAAAGAAAAAGAAAAACATCCGAAGTTTCGTCCTGTCGAATGTTCGGGGAGAAGTAAGATAAAGATTCGAGGGACGGAAAGAACACAATAAAAGGGACAGAAGAGAAGGAAAACAGAAACAAAAATGAGGACTCGGGAATCAGAAAGAACAACAAGAAACAAGAGAGCATGGAAGGAAGAGAGAAACGAAGATGGAGGATTAAGAGATGAAAAACAAAACAAAACAGAAAGAACGAGACAATATGGAAAGGAAACTCAGGGACATCAGTCTAGTATCCTAAATTCCATGCTGAACGCAACGATTGTGGGCATTGTGGGATTGTGGGTAAACTATGTAACTTCAGCACTTCAAGCCCGGGGAGACTGAGTGACGCCAGATATCGGAAGAGGGAGTTCTGGTTTTCCTTTTCCTTGTCTTATTTCCCGTTCTTCTTGGTCTTCTTTCTTTACTGCATTTACTCGTCTCTGTATTAGCCTCCTTTCCTGTCTTGTCTTTGCTTTAGTTCCTGTTTTTTCATATTCTCTCAGTACCTTTTCTTCTGTCTCTTTACATCAGTTCCTGTAATTCCAAGATCGGTATTATAAGACCTTTTCGCTTCCCACATCAACTATTTCCAAAGGTCAAAGAGGGGATCAATCGGGTTCTAATGAGTGTTTCTTTAGGTTCATGGTACAGAAGAAGGGTCAGACTACCACCAGGGTCATAAAACTACTCCTGGAAATGCCCAAAACTCCTACGAAAGCCTTGTCAGATATTTGTGCTTGTACGACGAAATGTTTAGTAATGCGGCCCCGAGTCTCTCTCTCGCACGTGTTTGTTTACGGGGGAGGCGAGAAGACGCTTGGGAAGGTCATGTCACACTGGTCTGGCTTCTGTGTGTGTGTGTGTATAAGGGAAAATATAACCATTACTGATGATAAATTTAAAAAGAAAAAAAATATTGATAGTTGTCAGTTGCTACACCATTTTCAGTACTATACGAAGAGAGAGAGAGAGAGAGAGAGAGAGAGAGAGAGAGAGAGAGAGACCTGCGCCTTCCAGTGGTTGTCACTGACGCCTCTCTCCCTCCGTTTGCTCCTACTTGCATTTCTTTTTCTTTTCCTCTAGTTATTATCTTATATTTTTCTTAGTTTTTTCTTAGTTTTTTACTTTTACAGTTTATTGTTTTTTATATCCATTATTTTATGTTTTATATATTTATTTTTATTTTTAGTGTTTATAGTTTTAGTGTTTTTTATTAGTTTTAGTTTTCAGAGGTCTTAGTTTTTTCACTTCTTACCTTTTCCTATTTTTTGGTTTTCTAGTTTTTCCTTTTTATTTCTATTTGTTTCTTACCATTTTTACTTTACTTTATTTTTTTACCACTTTCTACCTTTCTTTATTCTTATTTTTACCTTTTTAGTTTTCTCTCTCTCTCTCTCTCTCTCTCTCTCTCTCTCTCTCTCTCTCTCTCTCTCTCTCTCTCTCTCTCTCTCTCTCTCTCTCTCTCTCTCCACAATACACATTAGTTCTAGATACTTTACTAGAAATAATTATGTTGCCATCTTAATCGTAAACTTTATCCTTTTCTATTGGCCATGAAATCCCACAAGTGCCACGGAAAGTATGGTAAAGGTTAAATTGGGATTCGAACCCGGGCCACAGTATCCGTAGCTAGGCAGGCTAACCACTGCACCACGGAGGAGAGTGAGGGTTTAGTTTTGTTCGATTGATTTACTCGGTTGTTGCTGACGGAGGGGAGCTAAGCGCAAAGAAATCTCGTAGGAAGCACAGGCGAGGGTATGGAACGCCGGAGAAGGTGTGACATGCACGTGGATGGCAGGGATGGAGTGAATGCAAGAGTTAAGTATTCAGATACGAATACGAATACATCAAAGTTCGAAAGTCTGAATATATACGAATACCGAATATGATACTCCTTCCCTTGTGAATTGGCGCCGAGATCGAATGGCTGCGGACGGAAGGATGGAAAAAACGTAAAATTCTGGCCCGTGTTCTCAGACCCTTTCGGCCCTCACAGTAAATGTATCCAAAGGCCACCAACGAGAAGCCTTGACAAAGTATCACTGGGCTCATACAACTATCCAGGGTATACTAACACAACCTCTACGACAGCCTTATCAGTCATTTATTTGTATTTTGTTACGTTTCTCCCTGTCACCGGTTAGCTTTCTTGGTAGGACCTGCCTATTGTGGCGCAGGCACGTGTTTATAGTGGCGCCATCTTGCTTGGCTCATGCTGCCCCCTGGAGCTCATCTTTGATCCACTTTTTTGAGAATCTAGAGTCCGGGTTGATAGGTGGACTTCAGAACAGCATGTGGGTAGTCTTGGGCCACTCGGCGGTGACTGAAAATTCCCAGCTTGTGGCGGCGGGCGGGACGCGAACCCGGGTCCACCTGGAAGCCGCGCTGGCACGCTAACCACTCAGCCACCGTCCGGAACTGTTTGAGAATACGGGCCTTAGAGGGAAGATATCTCATGTAAGAAGAAAGGTAATAGAAACTAAGGTAAATGGACTCTGAAAATAAGTAAAACGCCTGAAAGAAAAAGTATAAAAAAGCGGACGTGGCCGAAAAAGCGAGACAATGGAGAGAGAGAGAGAGAGAGAGAGAGAGAGAGAGAGAGAGAGAGAGAGAGAGAGAGAGAGAGAGAGAGAGGAGCAAGACGCGGGAGCAATTAATATACGAGTCATACACTTGAAATTCAGGCAGGAAAAAACATCTTTCCACACTAAAATATTTCCCCTGAATATTAAAAGGAAAGCTTTCACGTTAGGTTTCAGAAAGAGCAGAAAACAGACAAATTATAATAGTTTCAATTATCATGCAAATACGAGAGGAAAGGAGGTATAAATGTTTGGGCGGCGCCTCACTGCGGGGCGGGGAGTGGATGACAGAGTGGATCTGAGTGTAACCGAAATGAACCGAGTGTAACCTTCCTTGCATTGAGCCCCAGAATCCAGAACTGACCCTTAAAGACTCAGCTGACTTTACTTTACCCTGCGTTGTGTGACTATCTTAGGTTACTTTATATTGCCTTAC